>NC_043966.1:3250723-3413131 GCF_902148855.1 Sphaeramia orbicularis
CATTTATTTCTCGCTGTATTCACTGTATCGTCCTGGTCTTTGTGTGTACTATTCATGTGTTATTATCTGTACTTCATTACCCAGTCATTGTGTTCATACTGTTTTGGTTTTTTTGTTTGCTTTTTTTTATTTTTGTTCACTACTGTATTGCCTAATTTTACAAATGCAGCTTATGTTAATAGTAATAAAAATGATTAAAAGCAAAGGAATAAAAATACCCAACTTATGATCAACTTTAAAAACAAATCACAGCTTGGAGTAAAATGTAATAAGTGAAAATTAAACATTAGAGATGCCCTCAGGACAAAATTAAATGAGTTTAAAGTCTTTCTGCAGTTTGTTCCAAGTTGCAGGTGCACAGTGATCCTGGTTCCAGTGCTCATGTTTACTAGTTTTCATCTAATAATGAACCACCAGGTTATTTACAGTGATTTGTTCTGTTAAATCTGAACACATTTCCTGCAGCTGGAATATCTTGTATGTTGAAACTTCATCCATGGCTTAAAGGACATGGGAATATAGTGTTTGGTTTTTTTTGTTTTTTTCCAACGTACATGAGAGGATGTAGTTCCATATGTAGGACGGAGGTCTACAACCCATAATTAGAGGCAGTAGTGTTTCACTAAGGGTACAATGATTGACCGATTACCACCAAAATTTAATACAGTTTTGAGGCAAACAAACAAACAAACAGACAAACAGTGAAAACGTAGCCTCATTGGTGGAGGTAAAAATAAATAGACTCCAAAAATAAGCATAAATTATTATGTTTAATTAAAATGTTCAAGACAATATGTAATAAAAGGTTAAAAGGTGCAGTATTTCTTGCAATTATATTCATTTTCAAAACAGACAACTTTGTGATATATGAAACATATTTGAGCTATAAATGCACATAGTTATTATTGGATCCAAATTTCTGGGGGTTTTTTGATACTCATTTATATTGTGTGGCCTTCGTCCACGGTGAATACAGCAGAGTGCAATATAATGGAATCAAAGAGATGGATATTTTGGCTAGGGGGAACATAGGTGCCAGGGAACATAGGCACAAGGAAAAAAGGTATCGGGGAACGTAGGTACTGGGGAACATAGGCAGGGAAAAAAGGCACCGGGGAATGTAGGTACCAAGAAACATAGGCACCGGGGAACGTAGGTACCGAGAAACATAGGCACCAGGGAAAATAGGTACAGGGGAACATAGGCACCAGGGAAAATTGGTACCAAGAAACATAGGTACCAGGGAAAATAGGCACAGGGGAATGTAGGTACCGAAGAACGTAGGCACCAGGGAAAATAGGTATTGGGGAACACAGGCAGCGGGGAACATAGGCACCAGAGAGAATAGGCACCGGAAAACGTAGGTACTGAGGAACATAGATATGCTCCTAAAGAAAGTAATAAAGTATGGAAACAGTGAGGGAAGACGTTAGAAAGCAGGCAAAGACAGTGAAGAGAAAGGAAACATGGTGAGAAAGAACCAAAGGAATAAGAAAAGTACATGGTAATAATGAAGAGGCAAAAGAGAAATAAAAGGAAAAGATGAGAATAACATAGAATGACAACAGTAAAAAAAAGGAAAGGCTGGAAGAAAATGAGAAAAGGGAGTGCAAAGTCGGTTTATATGAGGATGAGTTGTTTTTGTGTATTTCTATGTCTGTATATTGTTTTCCAACCTGTCTCTGCCACCCTTCATCTAAACATTTCAGATGAAAATACGCCTGCTCTAATAATATAAGGTGTCCAGTCTAATAAACGGTAAAGTAAACAGAATGAAAGGACCTCTCTCCTAATGGTTGGATTTATTCTTCTGGTTCCTGGTGTGGACCGGTCTGAGCTGTAGCCGCCGTCTCCTCTAGATATAATTACATCCATTGAATTATAAAATATCCATGTTTCTCGGCAGACAGACTTTCTCTTTTCTCACAATTAATATGACGACTTTGAAATAGTAACCAGCGTCTGACTCTCTTCCTTTTTAATTCTTCCTCCTTTTTTTTTCTTTTTTTTTTCTTCTTTTTACGTCCATGTCTGATGTCACCGGTCCATTTTCGAGTCCAGTCTGAAATATGAGTGGAGTAATCGGTGCGAGGGGAACGAGGCCGCAGAGTTCACAGCTTCTTAATTAGTTTGCAGTATATGTGTATTCCTGCATTTTTAATTCACTTACGGCGCTGTTGCCTTTTTCCTCCCGTTTCATTTTTAAGGATCTGGTTCAAGGATGTCCTGCAGTTACGAATCAATCCCACATTAGGCCCAGAAAGTTCCACGTAATTGCACTTTCTGTTCCTTTTTTTTTTCCCCTCTTTCTTTTTTTCTCCTGAGGAATGAGCGGACGTATGGATTTAAAACCAGACACATTTATTTTTTAATATCTTCAGACTTTCTGTCCTCATCAGTTAGAGGAAGGCGACAAGCTGCAGAGTGGAGCTCCGGCTGCTTTCGCTGTAGTTCAGGGTTGGTCTAAATGTTCTGTCCTACAGCGGATAATAGACTCTTTTACCCTTTAGGTCTCAAGCAAGCCGAACCAATAAAATAATAGCATAATAACCTGTAAATAATGACAGCTCCAAGTTTCTCTTCTTGTTTTAGTGCAATAAAAACATTACTTTGTGCAAGTATTTACATTAACAAACCTTTCACAAAAAATTGAATAACCGGAAAAAAATTAAATTTCTAGAGGAAAAATAAGTGCAATTTTAACAATATTATGCGTCAACTGATCATTTGAACATGTGAATTACACACAATGATACAAACATTTAGTAATAGGCATATATTGTTAAAATTGCACTTAATTTTCAGGTTATTGACATTTAATTGTTAAAGGATTATTATGCTTTTATTTTACTTGAGATCCCATTGGTCTGTATGTGGCCCCTGAACGAAAACACTGGAAAAAATACCCCTACCAAAACAAGTTAAACAAAAAAAGAAAAATAATGATAATTCAAGATATTTTTGCTTGTATTAAGCAAAAAAATCTGCCAGTGGAACAACTGAAAATTCTCTAGTCAGATTTCTTGAAATATGACATGGTGTTTAAGCCTTAAACTATAAAAGTGATCTTTGCTTATAAACTCATTCTTATCTAATTTTACTATAATTGCGAAGTTTTACGTCTCATAATGAATTTATGATGCTCAAAAGATGTATTTTCCCTCAAAAGTAGCATCTTTTTTTTAACCTTTCTTCTTTGTCATCCTCTTCATTTCAAGTGTATTTAACTTATTTTAGTTCCAGTTGTGAGACTGTTCTAGATTTAAATCCAAAATCTACTTGAAATAAGAGCAGAAATTGGCATTTCAAGACAAAAGTCTTGAAAGTTGAATTCCTGACTAGTATTAGGAAATGCTTGTCCAATAGTAAGCCAATATTGTCCAACCTGTCAGTTCATGTTTATCAGTAATACTGTTCACCTACCTCAAGCTGTCCACCTCAAGATGTTCACCTACTTCGTATACAGCAGAATAAATAAAAAACAAGCCTTGCAAACTGGCATAAATTTATTTAGAAAGTGACAAGTACTTTAATACAAAAAGTCAGGTATAAACATCTGACTAGGGCTGCACGATTTTGGCAAAAAAAAATCCCGATTTTTTTCCTCTAAAAACTCGATTTTCGATTTTGATTTCGATTTTTGGGTAAAACTACAAAAGACAACAGAAGTCAGCATGTCGTTTTCGTGAGCAGCCCACAATGCAAGGCACTGCTCTGACCTCAAATCTGTGATGGTATCACGTGATGAACCCCCCAAGTTTATTTTTTCTTAATTAAATCTTTATTGAATGAAATAGAGTATACAAACAATGTATAACAAGAAAAAATAAGTTTGCCAGGGGGAATACACTATATACAATGTCCAAATCAGAGCAAATACTTATGTTTTTTATAGCCTTTTTGTTTCCAGATTTATCTAACAGCTTTAAATAAAGTTCAACATCTTTCAAAAAATAAATAATATTTGTTTTTGTGTTACAGAACTTACATTTGTGAATGAAAATTTAGCAAGTAAGAGGACTAAATTAATTATTTAAATTTTTATATTATATATATATTATATATATATATATATATATATTGTATATATATATGTGTGTGTGTGTGTGTTGTTGTTGTTGTTTTTTTTTTTTTTTTCCTGGGTATCTGGGCCCACAGAAGTGATACCAATGTAAGTCAGTGACAGGCATCAGTCGTGCGTGCGTGCGTGGACCAGGTTAATATAAGTGATCCACATGTGGTTCTGTTTAAACTGAGGGATCCGTGCGTGAATAGACTGACCCAGGACACGCTGGAGGGATTCTATCCTGGAGCTGGTGGATGTGTGTGGGCACAGGGCTGTGTGGGCTCCTCTGCTGAGGCTGATGACCCAGACCGACCCAGTCCCGGTTCGGAAGAAGACAGTACGGTACGGATCCGGGACAACGGAAGATGAGTGATCCGCATGCAGTTCTATTTCAGTTGCGGGATCCGTGCGTGAAGCCACGGCTTACATTGCTATAAGTACTGCGGGCTCATGAACACATTTAAAGTCCGGCCATTGCACGGAGTTCTGTGACAGACCGCTGTCACTGATAGGAGGAGGCCTACGGGAGCCCGCAAGCGCACGGCCCGCAGGCACGAGAGAGATGAAATCGATTTTACGATTTCCCTTTTTTAAAAATCGTCCTAATTAAAAATCCGATTTCGATTTAAAATCGATTAATCGTGCAGCCCTACATCTGACCAATAACTGACTCAATGCACGGGCAAATCTTTGCACAGGAGAACTCAGCACATCATCAGACACATGAATAGACCCAGTAAAACTCAACCTGTAACATTCATTGTTATTACAAAGTCGTTGTTGTAACATTCAAATGAACAGTTTTAGACTTACATTAATATTGACATTTCACCAACTTCACCGCTGGGCTATTTACTACCACTGAACATGGAACTGTAATAGCCTTGGACGGGCAGAGGAAGCACTGTCCTAAAGTCCACATCTGACCGTTGGATTTACTGACCAGTAAAAGCTTTCCACTCGGCCATGCTCCTCTTGGAGAGATGATGATCTTTCATGGATCGTGTCCAAAAGGACAGTGACTACACTCTTTAGATACGGAAGGTGTTGTATGTAACAGTAGGTCATAAGGTATAAAGCACCTCAGCAACTTTGTCTTTTGGAAGGGTAGTTATCGGCACCTCTCCTACCACTAGGGGTGGTTGGACAGACTGACAGTCAGGACTGGACAGAAGACAGGAAGCCTCTTCATGTACATGTTAGGGTTCAACACAGAACACAGACATCCATCTGACAGGATAATGTACTTTGGTTCCAAGAGTCATTTTGGTATTTTGGAACCTCAGCCAAATGGTAAAAGGGTTGTTTATAAAAACATTAGTTTCCAAAGCTGCAGCTGAAATCACTGTTTTTAACTACCTCTGTGCATATGCTGTTCATGTCTAGCCTTCCAGAACACTGAAAACCAAGACTAGGTATGTTTTTGCTTGTTTTTTTCTAAGGGGGTAAAACACCTGCTGCCATGTAATGCATCTATTTTTGAACATACTATGACGCTGAGGTTTACTCACATCTTGTACCCACTTTAGAGGAGCAGACTTGGAGGGGAACAGTGATGGCAACACATGTAGGATCTCAGCAGACAGACAGAGTTACAAGAACTGATTCATTACTTAAAGATTGACAAAATGTGCAAGGCCAAATCGGATCAAAGTATACAACAGGTACGTTTTAATGAAATACAGAAACATTCACCAAGTGATGGATGGCCAGCATAGATGGAAGAGGAAGGACAACTAGACACTAGTACAGTGAACATGCGTGAAGGTCCACCCTAAACCCTGATCACTAATAAGACCAAAACATCATTATCATGACAGGGCATCACCTTTGTCCTTTCCCATTGGGGATTTCAGCATTGTCTTCCATACACCAACAAACTGGACCTTCTGGCACAAACCATGCCATCTTCCCTTCCGTTCATTGAAGAAGCTGTCAAAGTGTCCTTGTCCAAAATGCATAGAAGCTCCTCCATCACCTATAAAACATTTAATGTACCAATACAGACATTTGAATCACTTAGGAAGAGAAAACTGGTATATCAAACATTGTGTACCCTGTTTTTAATCATGCAGTCAATAATTTAAATGTCCAAATGTCCCTGAAACAACGACAGGCCTCCAGAATCTTCTTGTGTCTGCCCTCATGGATGGTATCTGAATCAATGAATGCTCTTCTGGTGACAGATTCGAAACCCAAGAGATGACAGACATCCTAGACTTAAGGTTGCTGGGCTGTAGGTATCTGTCCAGATGGCCGAGCAGTTCGAAGTAGTAGAAACTGAATTCAGTCAGAGGCAATTTAAGGGTTTTACCTTTCTGGTTTATTTTCAATAATCCATCAGCAGAAATGACAGAACAGCCATCCGTCAGCAAACATTTCTCCTCATCTTTTCTCTTCAAATTAATCAGATTAATTAGTCGTATGGATATGGACCTACATGATGATCAAGTTGGGCGACTCAGCCAATAAGAACATGATCATCTGTAGAAATAGAATCTAAATCAGAGGTTAAATACCTCCTGCTTAACTCACCGTGTCAACTTCATTTTGTCTGTGGTCTTGGGGGGGTGGGAGGTGCTGTTGGGGGGGTGGGGCAACCCTCTAATACAGTTGTAAGGGAAACACTGGAGCTGTTAAAATAGAATTTCATGACATCTGAAGCAACATTTGAAAGCGATACAGTGTCTGATGGATGTTTTTGTCAGTAAAATGAGGACAGAAAGTGAACAGATGCTATCACACAGGATAAAAACTAGAAGGAACAAAAATAATAAGAAAAACATGGACACAGAATGATCTAGACAAACTAAAATATTTGAGCACTTGGAGAATAGTTGAAAGTTTATTTCTATAATCTCATAAAATTTCACTGTGAACATTTACAGTTGTTTTTTATGATAAATATAAAATTTAAGTCTGTTTTAAAAAAATTTTTTCTGTACCACACTGTTTTAATCAATCAATCAATCTGTCAATCAAATTTTATTTTTAATGGCGCTAAATCGTAACAAGTTATCTCATAATACTTTACATATAGAGCCGTCGAAACCAGACTCTTCTGTTTTAAGCATTTATTCCATATAATAGATAATTAATGGATAGATATGGAAAGTTAAGTTCTTCCTGAAAGTAGGTGCAAAAGAATTGGCAAAAAAGACATTTTCTGTCATTTTTATTGGAAAAATAACATAAAAATCTAACTTTGTTCTAATGGTCCTTATAGGGTTAATGTCAAAAGTGCCAAAAAAAACCCAAAACATTATTTACATAACTTTGAACGTCCAGGCAAAATTCAGGGTTCAAAACTACATCAGCTGACGTATTAAAGTGGTGATTTTTAATATTGTTGAGATGAAGAAGAAATAAAAAATGAACAAAAAGTGGCCTGGATTCATCCTCTTTTTCTGCTGAGTGGATTAACCGAATCTCCGCGCTCTTCTTGAAAGTCGTCTGTGCTGCGACCCCCCTCTGGTTCTTCTTTACTCCATCTTCTTCTTTTTCTTTGACTTCTTAAAGCTGCAGAGCGGTTTTATCAGCCGCTGTATAATTTAACAAATCCTCCACAAAGACTTGGGCATCGACTTACATGCAGAGTGAGGTGAGTGCGGTGAAACACCCAGAGCCGCGAATATTCCACCCACGACCGCGGCAGATAAACTGAGAGCCGAGCGCGGCCATGTCGCCGTGTTCTGTCGTCACTTCGCCTCTTAAAAAGCGCCAGTCGCTCTTATCCGCGGCGAGCAGCACAGCGCCGGTGTTCACAGGAGAGCGATAATATCAGAAGGGAAAACCCACATTCTGAGCCGCTCTCATCCTTCCTCTCCACTTAATTCATCCTGTCGGTGAAATGTGATTGAAGGCTCTTTCCAAAGGTGACACCTGATCGACAAAGGCAGGCGTTATTTGAAGTCGGTCCGTCATGTAAATCAGAGCTGATTAAAGCATCTCACTGCAAAAACCCAGTAGAGTCTGTGGAGTCGACGTTTGCCCTGCAGATTACAAATGTTTTCACACACAAAGAGTCGGAAGGAAAATAACACCTGGCATTTAGAAGACCAAAAAATACACTATTACACAAAGTACACACCACGGATACTCTGCACATTAGTAACCATCAGGGGAGCGTATCTATGTTCTATGATACTTATGTTCCCCATTATCTATGTTCCTGGTGCCTATGTTCCCGGTGCCTATGTTCCCTGGTGCCTATGTTCCCTGGTGCCTATGTTCCCCAGCACCCATGTTCCCCATTATCTATGTTCCCCGGTAGCTATGTTCCCCATTACCCATGTTCCCCTGTACCTTTGTTCTCCTGTGCCTATGTTCCCCAGCACCCAAGTTCCCCATTATCTTTGTTCTCCAGTGCCTATGTTCGGCAGTGCTTATGTTCCTCAGCACCTGTGTTCCCCATTATCTTGGTTCCCCGGTGCCTATGTTCCCCCGTGCCTTTGTTCTCCTGTGCCTATGTTCCCCAGCACCCAAGTTCCCCATTATTTTGTTCCCCAGTGCCTATATTCCCCAGCACCCAAGTTCCCCATTATTTTTGTTCCCCAGTGCCTATGTTCCCCAGCACCCAAGTTCCCCATTATTTTTGTTCCCCAGTGCCTATGTTCCCCAGCACCTATTTCCCCATTATCTTTGTTCCCCAGTGCCTATGTTCCCCATTATCTATGTTCCCTGGTACCTATGTTCCCCATTATCTATGTTCCCAGTACCTATATCCCCATTACCAATATTCCCCTGTATCTATGTTCTCCTGTGCCTATGATTCCAGGTGCCCATGTTCCCCGGTGCCTATGTTCCCCAGCACCTATGTTTCCCAGGATGTATGTTCCCCGGTGCCTGTGTTCCATCTTGCCTATGTTTCCTGCGACCTATGTTTCCTGGGACCTATGCTCCCCGGTGCCTATGTTTCCCTGGAGCCTACGTTCCCCGTTGCCTATGTTCCCACGGTGCCTATGTTCCCCGGTGCCTATGTTTCCCTGGAGCCTATGTTCCAAAATATCCATATCTTCGCTTTCATTATATTACACTGTGCTGTGTTCATCAGAGGGGAAGTCCACACAATATACAGCCAAAGTATTATCACAAGGTTTTTTTGGTTTTGAAAAGTGAATACAATTGCAAAAAATATTTTAGACACTGCACCTTTTAGTTCTGTTACATATTGTGATGAGTATTTTAATTAAACATAATCATTTAGCTTTTTTTGGAGTTTATTTTTACCTCCACTAAGGGGGTGTATGTTTTCACCTGTGTTGTTTATCTGCCTCAAAAATGTGTTGAATTTTGGTGGGAATCGGTCAGTTACCACCGCTGGTCTGCTCTGAGTTTATACTTCTTCCTCCTCCTGCTTGACCCTTTAAATTTAGACTTGTTTGCACTTGAGAACAGATTCTTTTCATTTAAACATTAGTTTGTTTGTTTTTTATTTTGTTTCTGCATGTTCTAAATAAATAAATACATGAATGAATGAATGAATGTATCCTTGGTGAAACTAGTGAAACACCACTGCCTCTAATTGTGGTTTATAGTCTTCATCCCTACATATGGAACTACATTCCTGTCATGTATGTTGGACTGGGGAACAAAGGGCTGACCCTGTCTCAGTAATCTGATGCCTCTTGTTTAGTTTTATGAAGGAAAAAAGTACAAGACACACAATATTTACTGAGGTTATGGGAAATCTAGAAAGTACCAAAAGAGAAGGTGAACAGACTGCTTTTCACTTAAAAACAAGTAATAAATGGACAATTAAAATGGATTTTACTGAGAATCGCTTGTAACTTGTTGAAAGGTGAAGGTGGAAGATTTTAACATATTATCATCTAATTTATCCAAATTACTCTCATGAGACCTCAAGGTTTGAAGAAAACTGACTGAAGAACTAAAAATACAGCTTCTACAACTGGGATTGTAATGTGTGTTGAACTATTTGACTGTTTCTACTTAATTTATTAAGTAAATGATGCAAATCCCCTCTGTGTAGCAGCAGGCGCAAAGCTCACAGATACTGACACTTAAAACCTAAAATACTGATGTATCTGAACTTTAAATGTGTTAAATATCCCTAAATATGAAGCTGAGGTACGAGGCAGCCACAGGCCGTCTGTTTGATCACAGAACGTGGACTCGTTGAGCGGTCCTTGGCGTTTCCAGCCGTCAGATCGGCCCTCAGCTGACAGAACCCCGCCGCTAATCCAGCGTTAGCAACGTAGCACTTCACGCGTCGCCTCTCACAGCTGGGTTTAAGTACCTGTTCACACCTGAGAGATAAGAAGCTTCACCGCCTCTGCTCCACGACTTTCACCTTAATTTAGTCTATCACACACGAGTCGACGCTTCTGAAAGACGATGCTGAGGGGAAAGAGGCTCCGTTGGCGTGCAAACACAAAAAACAGACAAAATACTCAAATAAATACAGCTCTGAATTTAAGTAATGAACTTTTATAATTAGATAAGTACGATAATGAACATAAAATACTTTGAAACCAATGAAAAATGTGAAAAAATTTAAAATGTAAAATCAAGTGGGAACTAAAGAAGACTTAGAAACTTAAATCAGTGCGAGGTGTTCTAAGAAGTAAGCTGAACATGAGGCATTCAGGACCAAAAAACTAAACGTGGTGCATTCAGGATCTAAAATGCATTGTATTCACAATATAAAAGTATGTATAGAACCCTTTTGGATGTAGAATAAGCCTGACATTTAGAAAAACTAAAACATGATGCATTCAGGAATACAGGTGTTTAGGAACTGTAACATGAAATGTGAATGGTGCATTTAGGAACTGTACCTAGAATAGGACGTATTTGGGTATTTAGTAACAAAAACAAACATCAGGCAGTGAGTGTTTTTCTCATACATGACTGACAAATATATTTTCTATTTTTCTACAAGTAAAATAAAAATATGCTCTGCATGATTAATAATTTCAGACATGGGAGAAAAAATGTGTCTTTTTGTTTTTATTCAGAAGTAAATTGCTGCCTTCACTGGTTGGCAGTGGAGTTTTTTATCTGTTTCAAAATGTGAACAAGAATAAATGACAGAGAACCAATGCAAAGAAACCGCAATTTATTTTGGTTCTTTTTCTTGATCCTGGAGGGGAATTTCAGTGCTAGAGTAGGAAAAAAAAAATCACAAAATGACACATGAAAATTTTTTCAGAGTTTCTTAGTTTCCTTAAGTTCTTTTGTCACTGACTTAGTTTTAAATATGTAAGAGGTGTTCTAAGAAGTGAACTGAACATGAGGCATTCAGGACCAAAAACTAAGCATGGTGTGTTCAGGATCTAAAATGCATCGTATTTATAACATAAAACTACATGTAGGAACCTTTAGGATGTAGAATAAGCCTGACACATTTAGAAACATAATGCGCACACACTTGAAAACCCTCGGTCTGACTTATCAGTCGCACTACTGCCACCCAGTGGCCTGACTTATCAGTGCACGCCAAAGTTTTGCACATATGGACGGACGGACGATGAACTGATGACAATATCCTTCGGCCAGTGTGGCTAAAGGGTAAAAACTGAAACATGATGCATTCAGGGACACAGGTGTTCAGGAACTGTAACATGAAATGTGACTGGTGCATTTAGGAACTGTACCTAGAATAAAAGGTAAAAAGAAATGAGCATGGGGTGTTTAAGAGCCAAAATACATCTGGAACTACAGTGACAGGCTCATGTGTTGATACATTTTGTTTAATCGTCACTATTTTGTCGTAGATTTTATCCTCTGTCACTGAATTTCCTTCCTTCCACAGACTTCTCCCAGATTTGAAGCCTTTTCACTGTCAGTGTGAAGCATTTCTCACAGTTAAAAAAACCCTACAGCTTCCTAAAAAGTGAGCATTTTTAGTCTGAGGTATGTTCTTGAAGGAATCTGTGGTTGAGCCTGAGGAAACGTTAAAGAAACATGAAAACCACCTGATGCAGGTGAACGTCCCCGAGGCCTCGTCCTCTGTTCTCCACCTGCTGCTCATCAAACTGAACGCTGCAGACCTCTGCTCACTCTGATCAGTACACACACTATTTATTTCTGCTAAACTTCAACCTCTTACCCTCTGGCTGTCTTTGAAGACTCTTCTGAAAAGAGTTGGGTTGGTGGAGAAACAACAAGTCCTCCCATTGATTTTTATCCTTAAATCATCAGTTTAATAGATTATCATTCCGGAATGAACCTGCAGCACATGCACTTTTAGTCTCTAAATGCAGAAGAAAAGCTACAAAATGTTTGAAACATTATTTATTTGGAAGTGATTATGAAAGTCAAACATCAAAAGCATCAGATTCACTTAAGTTTAATAATAATAATAATAATAATAATAATACACAGATGTACAGTATTTATCATTAGTAAAAAAAAAAAAAAGAAACAGCTGCGTTATTGTGTTTTTTAATGAGTGGCATTCTAAGCAGTGTATATTCTTTAATGTGGCATTAATAAGGATGTGGCGTTCAGGAACCAAATAAAGGTTTGGTGTTCAGGAGCAAAGTAAGAATGCAGCATTCAGGAGATAAATAAAGGTGTAGCGTTCAGAAACAAAATAAGTGAGTGGCATTGAAGTTTAACTGAAGAATGATATGATTTATTATGTAAAAAGCAAATACCCACGAGGCTCTATTTAAAACTAAGCGTAGGTTTTTGAGGGAAAAAAAAAACAAATGTGAGGGCTACATGCTACTTGAGTCCCTGAAAGCCTCGTGTCATTTGAGGGCCTGAATGCCACACAACCTAAAGTGAGTGGTGTGTTCAGGAACTTAAACAGTGTGAGATGTTTTTAAGTTGGTTCCAGTCTAGAGCCCCACATTTACCTTTTTATTCATGTGTTTATTCATGTTTTATTGTTTCATTCTCACAGGTTATTTTTCTAAATATTCAAACTAAGTTGCCAAACTTCGGACTTGCTCCACTTTTGTTGTCCTAATTATTGTATTATTAGAAAAGCAGTTTTTTTTGGTTCAAATCCATAATTATTGTGTAAATTTGCCTGTAGTTTTGAACAATAGTTTGGGTTTGGATTCGCTTCAGACTCTGAGCAGCAGCATGACGTCCACTTTGAGGAGGTATTTCAGGAGCTAATGTAGATGGAAAACGTACAGAGACAATGAAATGAGCTTCTGTTCATGTGTGTTTGTCATGTGTACGTTAGATTTTCCCCCGTGTCCCATTTTATTTATTTGTTTTCCGACAGTGAGGATTTAAATTTAGAAAAACTCCTGTGTGTATTTGGTTCCTGAAGAGAAAAAAAGAAGTAGAAAAGATAAAGAAAAACAACAGTGGATGTGGGATGCATCTCCCAGAGGTTGACAACCACCCTCCATCCCTCCAGGAGCAACAAACACAAACCCAGCAGGGGCTCGGACAGTCCCTGCCATGGTACTTTGCTGGATGGAGGCGAGCCGGAGGGGTGGAGGTTGAGGAGGGCCTGGGAGACCAGTTAGGGCGTCGGAGCGACCCAGTTCCCCCCGTCTCCTGCCCATTAAAACTTCCCTCTCTCTGACTTCCCGCTGGAGTCTCAGGCTTCTTTTTCCTCTCCAGCTGCTGATTCGCTCTTAAGCACCGCCGCCGCTGGCCCGCTGCCTAATGGTCGCCATGAAAGGAGACAAAAGGATGATGGGAGGAAACAAAGAGGGAGCACTTGAGATGTCCCCCGGGGGCCCCCGGGGGCCGAGTGCAGGGCCTGAGAAAGAGGAGAGAAACTGAAAAAAACATGGGATGAGATGATACAAACCCTGAAACGGAGCTGGAAACGGAGCGTGTTCTGTAAAAATACATCTGTCAAAACAAGTTACAAACACATTCAGACGCAGAAGGATTCACAGAGGTCTTCATGATGTAGAGTCGGACTAACAACAGGAAAACTAGGACTGTACAGCAGGGGTCTCAAACATGCATCCCTGGGGCCAAAAAGGTTCCAGTCCGGCCCCTGGGACAAATTTACAAAGTGTAAAAATTCCACAGTCAAGGCTGTGGAACTCATTTTAGTTCAGTTTCACAAACAGACCAATAGGATCTGCAGTCAAAGAATAACAGCAGAAGAACCGACAACAAAGAATGACTGACATACTGACATACTATATACAGACTATATACAGACTATAGCAGACTATAAACAGACTAATACAGACCATAAACAGACCAATAGGATCTGCAGTCAAAGAATACAGCAGAAGAACCGACAACAAAGAATGACTGACATACTGACATACTATATACAGACTATATACAGACTATACAGACTATAAACAGACTATATACGAATATAGCAGACTATAAACAGACTATAAACAGACTTATACAAACTATAACATACTATATACAGACTATAGCAGACTATATACAAACTATAACATACTATATACAGACTATATACAGACTATAAACAGACTATATACAGAATATAGCAGACTATAAACAGACTATAAACATACTATATACAAACTATAACATACTATATACAGACTATAAACAGACTATATGCAAACTATAACATACTATATACAGACTATAAACAGACTATATACAAACTATAACATACTATATACAGACTATATACAGACTATAAACAGACTATATACAGAATATAACAGACTATAAATAGACTATAAACAGACTATATGCAAACTATAACATACTATATACAGACTATAAAACAGACTATATACAAACTATATACAGACTATAAACAGACTAATACAAACTATAAACAGACTATAAACAGACTATATACAGACTATGTACAGACTATGTACAGACTATAAACAGACTATATACAGACTATAGCAGACTGTGACAGACTATAACACACTATATACAGACTATATGCAAACTCTAACAGACTATATAGACTATAAACAGACTATATGCAAACTATAACACACTATATACAGACTATGAACAGACTATATGCAAACTACAGGGTGTCCCATAAGTCTCCATACATAGGAAAAATAAACGTTTCTTGAATAAACCATTTTTATTTTATATGCTCTATATGACTGCCATTTTGTCGGGAACACATTTCAATGTGTGTCTCCACCATGCTGAAGAACTATAAAGAAGAAATATAAAGAAATACATGTTAGAACCATGGAATGTATTATGTCTCCTATGGATGGAGACTTATGGGACACCCTGTATAACAGACTATATACAGATTATAGCAGACTATATACAGATTATATACAGACAATATACAAGCTATAACAGACTATATACAGACTATATACAGATTATATACAGACAATATACAGACTATAGCAGACTATATACAGATTATATACAGACAATATACAAGCTATAACAGACTATATACAGACTATAGCAGACTATATGCAAACTATATCAGACTATATACAGACTATATCAGACTATATACAGACTATAGCAGACTATATGCAAACTATATCAGACTATACAGACTATAGCAGACAATACAGACTATAGAAGACTATATACAGACTATAGCAGACTATATACAGATTTATACAGGCTGTATACAGACTATATACAGACTATATACAGAGTATATACAGACGCTGTCATCCAGCCAAAACATACTGATATCTCTACTTGTGAATCCACGCCAGGGTCTGTTTTAACAGTCACAAATCTCCACAGACATTTAGAGTAAAAACTCTGCCTGACTCCGAGTATCTGCTGAGCTTCACCACATTCATCATTTGTGCTTGTTAGTGTCATATTTACATGCTCGGCGGCCGGTAATGAACACCATCTCCCACATGGACAGAATACGCCAACAACATCTCATTTTAACACTTCAGTTCCTGTACAGATCAAACAAATGTGATTTAAGACGCGCCGTAGACAGAACCAGGCTAACAGTTTCCATCTGTTTTCAGTCTTTATGCTAAGCTAAGCTAACACCACATAGATATTAAAGCTGGACTGAACTTTTTATTCTCCTCTTAGACTATTTTAAAACTAATATATCAGCCTTAAAATATAAAAACATAAATTAAATGACATTACTGACATCCAGAAAATGTACCTCTCGCCTGGGTCTGATATCCGTATGTTTCTCCGCTCTGATTGGCTGTTCTGGCGGCCAATCATCGCCGTGGTGCCTTCAGGTGTAGGCGTCCCCTCAGGTCGAACATCCATCCATGGGGACGGAGGAGGAGAAGTTTTACGGCTCCATTTGTTGCGAGGACAAATCGGCTCAGATCTTCCTGGCAAGATTAATGCAGGGTGGATGATGGCTCATGTTGCCGCGGCGACAGGCGGCGATCCCCGGCGCCGTTCCTCGTGGCTGCAGTTCATTTAAAAGCTGTATAATGTTGGCGGTGACGGAGTGGGGGGAAAACGCATCGCTGGGCCGGACGCCTGACAGCTACATTAAGGCCTGCCAGACCACTTTAGACCCACCGGACCCCCCTAAACCCCCACAGTGACAGAGAAGAGGCTGCCAGGACCACTTTAGACCCACTAGACCTCCAAAACCCACTACAATGATAAAGAGGAGGCTGCCAGGACCACTTCAGACCCACTGGACCCCCCAAAACCCCACAGACAGAAAGGAAGCTGCCCAGACCACTTCAGACCCACTGGACCCCCCTAAACCCCCACAGACACAGAGGAAACTGCCAGGACCACTTAAGACCCAGTGGACCTCCAAAACCCCGATAATGACAAAGAGGAGGCTGCAAGAACCACTTTGGATCCAGACAGACAGGACGCTGCCAGGACCACTTTAGACCCACCGGACCCCCCCAAAACCCCCAGACAGAGACAGGATCCTGCAGAGACCACTTCAGACCCCAGAACAGCCCAGACTCTCACAGTGATGGAGAAGAGGCTTTTATCTCTAACATTAATTCAACTAGAAAAAAAAAAAAAGAACAGTGAGAATTCAGTCGATTTATGACAGAATAAAACATTTACCACAAATCACACAAGATATAACCAGTTACAACAACAACACTCTGAGTAGAAGTAGATATTTTATTACTATTGTTGTGTTTTTATTTGTAGATGGATAGATTATTAAAATGAATACAGAAAATTGTAGAAGAATAAGTAGCTTGTATTATTGTTATAAAATACCAACAGTTGTAAAAAGAAGAAAACAAAAGTCGTATAATTCCTCAGAATCAAAATTAATATGTAAAAGTTTAATGACAAATGCACAATAAAACACAGCGGAATAACTCTGATAATTAATGCACATTTTATTGTGAATAAGCGGTCTTACTTTTATTTTCCTGTATAAGTTTGTAAAATAAACCTTATATCTGCAGGGAAATACAGTATGTGTGTGTTTCTGCTGTTTGTGACAATATAATGTAAATCAGTCCAGTCACCAGGATGCACTATATGGACAAAAGTATTGAGACACGTTCAATACAAAGCAATAATGATCGAAGTTAGAGTATGTTTTATACTGGGACAAATATCATTGCATTGGTTAGTTTGGGTTAAATTATTATCTTTGTAAAATGACTCAGAGATGGTTTGGACTGAATTTCTCCCAACATGGATTTTTTTTTTTTCCTCCTTCTCTTTCTTCTCTTCTCCTCCTCCATTTTTCTTCTTATTCCTCCTCTCTCTCCTCCTTTTTTTTTCCTTCTCCTCCTCCTTCTTCTTCTCTTTCTTCTCCTCTTCTCCTTCTCCCTCTTCTTCTCCTCTTTTTCTACTTCTTCTTCTCCCTCTTCTTGTCTTACTTCTCCTTCTCCCTCTTCTTCTCCTCCTCTTTTTTTCTACTTCTTCTTCTCCTCTTCTTGTCTTACTTCTCCTTCTCCCTCTTCTTCTCCTCCTTTTTTTCTTCTCCTCCTCCTTCTTCTCCTACTTCTCCCTCTTCTTCTCCTCCTTTTTCTTCTCTTCTCCTCCTCGTCCTTCTTCTTCTCCTTTTCCTCCCTCTTCTCCTCCTTTTTCTTCTTCTTCTTCTTCTCCTACTCTCTCTCCCTTCTCCTTCTCCTTCTTTTTTCTCCCTCTTCTTCTCCTCCTCCTTCTTCTCCTTTTTCTTCTCCTTCTTCTCCTACTTCTTCCCCTCTTCTCCTCCTCCTTCTTCTCCCTCTTCTCCTTCTCCTTCCTCTTCTTTCTTCCTCTTCCTCTTCTTCTCCCTCTTCTCCTCTCCTTCCTCTTCTTTCTCTCCTTCCTCCTCTTCTTCTTCTTCTTCTTTCTTCCTTTCTTCTTCTTCTTCTTCTTCTTCTTCTCCTTCTCCTCCCTCTCTCTCTTCTACACATATTCTAATTGGATAACAGTTGGAGCGGTGGATGGTGGTTCAGTAATGTGGCTGTGCTATGGACGTCTTTTAATGGACTTGGCAGCCTTATTCTGGACAAGTTGAAGTCTATTAAGGTCTGTCTCATTAGCAGTAGACCATATGACTGAACAATACCCTAAATGAGAGAACACTAATGAATTAGTGACATTTTTCAGAACTAATGGGATTACAGAACAGGACCGTTTTGGCAGGAGATCTACCTTTCCCCATTACCTTAATGATGTTGTCGATAAAGGTTAAACATATAGAACAGAAATCAAAATGATGGAAACAGTCCCAGTATGTAGGTCACAACGCCATAACTAAATTCCAAATATATTTAGTTAATGAGCTCGTTTGGAGCAGAAAAACACACTTTCAGAGGGAAAGTGTCCAAACTCACTGTCGACGTGTTTCCACAAAATGTCAAATGAATTTATATCAAATTTTAAAAAGTTGCAAAAAAGAAAAGTGAATTATGTGAGTTTGCATAAACGGGTTTCAAGCAAATAAAACTTAACTGCGTAATGTCAGAAGGTGGCGCTGTAGGCTGCATTACACATGACTGCAGTAAACATTCTGGAGCCTTCTGTCCTTTATTCCCATCACGCATTACTGTAACTTTAGGGACAGTCAGCGCCATCATGCACTGAAGTCATACTGAAGTTTTTCATTTTTGCTGTTTCTCTAAACATTTTGTTATGGAAAAATATCCTTTTATGGAAATCCACCTAGTGCTTCTTGGCCCCGCCCCCTTCAACCAGATTAAACCAACCAGTACAGGCGGGTCTGATCAAGACCACGGGACCAGGACTTGAGCTCCAAAATGCAGCCAATGCAGAATAATTAATTTGATTTTGAGTTAGTGATTTATTCTGAGCATTCAGTGAAATTTAACATATATGTGAACAAGTAAAACATAAATAATGTTACAAAAATCAACAATCAAGACAATCTTAGAAAGAAGAACAGCACAATAGTTTCATTTACATACCTAAAAAGGGGTGGGAAGAAGTATTAAACTTGCTGCTCTGCAAAATTCCAACTCCCATATTTTATATTGAATTCAGAGATGTATTTTATTTTTTCAAGACTCTTTCTGGTCTCATCTGTTTAATTTGACCTTGTAAGAGTCTGGTCCATCTCTAATTTTTTCCTTCATAAATCAGATCTGAGGTCGAAAAGAAGCCTAATGGCTGCTGTGTCCGTCCTATGGAGTTTTTATTTTTATTATTTATTATTACATGTTACTGACAGCTTTACTGTAGTGGTGGTTAATGGTTTCCACTGCCGAAGCAAAATGTAAAATAATGTGTTTAGAATTGAACTTTTTACGAGTGAATAGACAAGTACTTAGCATTAGCTCATGTTTGATCCCTTGGGCTCTTGTAGTTTCGCCTCTTTTTATCTCACACGACCAATAGGCCTTGAGCTTTTGTTTAGGCGCTGTGTCCGTCTTCATCTTTGCCGTCGTCTTCGTTAGCAGTTTCTTCAAACATCTTCTTTGATGAAACTACTGGTCAGATTCATGTCTGATTTTTTTGTGTATCTTCCTTGGAACAGCGTCTACAAAGTTTGGTCACAGTTTTGAGAAATTACGATTTTTGAATTTTTTATACATTTTTAAATAAGTTGTCCATATTTTGATGTTTTATAACATGTAAATGGTTACAGATATCAATATAGTTCCTATTGATCACTGATAGGAAGTCATATATGGACTTCATTTGGGTCCATGACCTTTGACCTTGTGTGACCTTGAAGGGTCAAACTTGAGGTTACCAAAGTCTAGATTCCAACATTCTTTCCTGAAACTACTGGTCAGATTCATTTCACATTCTATATGTTTCTTCCTTGGGACAATGTCTACAAAGTCTGTTCACAGTTTTGAGAAATTTTGAGTTTTGAATTTTTGCCAAATTTGCCTTTACATATAATGGTCCATATTTTGAGTGTAAAAAGTACGGGCCACTTCTATTGGGACCACAGGACTGGAACATAGAGAGAACCTGATGACCTCACACATTCAACTGGGGATTGATTCACATAGAACAGACGCTGACGTACAGGGACACTGGAACTCTTTTTATTCTTGCTTTAAAGTACTGTTTAGTTTTGCTCTGTCCTGTACAAATACTAAAGTCTGGGTCATCAGTTGGATGAGAAACATGAGTTTGACGTGAAGCCCGAAGGTGTTTTCGATCTTGTTGTTTTTCTGTAAGCCGTTCAGCTTTTGTGAAAAGGGCGTTTTATGGTGCTAATCAGAGCAAATGTGGTTACAGAGATCCAGTTAGAGAGAAATGATTGCTTTTCAGGATGAAGCCGAATCAAACACGGTGTTAATGCAGAGCAGTGTTAAGAACAACAGTGGAGTAAGTGCATTTAATTTGCAGCTAAATCAAATCAGTCCTAAATGAGAGTGAGCGAAACCCCTCAGAGCAGCAGAAGCGGCGTTGAAGAAAACAAACAAGCGTCCGTGTGAGCGTCTGACAGCTGCTCTGCTACCTGGAAACGGCTCGCACTCCTCCCAAAAATCCCCCTCGCCTTTTAGGTGAAACTAAACGGCTAACTCGCTCTCGGCTCCTCTGCAAGGTCGGCGAGAAAAGCTGAGGGCCCAATCAGGAGGTCCCAGCGCTGAGCTGCAGGAAACGCTCGACCTGCCAGTTCTCCTTCTGCTGCGTTCGCTCAGGACGAGAGGGACAAGACGCCTCAGCCGCTAATTAAAGAAGTCCAATTAGAGCAGCGTCGGATGGGGCCGACAGCCAACCAAGATGAGCCCCTATCGGCCGCTGCGTCCAAACACAAGCAAGAGTCAGCAGGTGTGCTCTGCTCCACAGCAGCTCAGGGAGGTTTGTGCAAGGACACTGTCCGTTGTGTTTTTTTTTTTGAACTTCCTCACATAGACCAGAGGTGTCAAACTCATTTTAGTTCAGGGACACATTTTCCCAATATGATCTGCAATGGACCAGACCAGTAAAAGAATAACATAATATATAAATGATGTCAACTCCAAACTGTTCTATGTTTTAAAGTGAAAAAAGTAAAATTACATGATGAAGGTGTTTACGTTTAGAACCTATCTGTAAAAACTGTAAAAATGTGAACGAAACCATGACAAGAAGTTAAATTTATCAAGAACTAGAAAAGCACCCGAGCGCAGAGTTCCGCCAATGCAGATCAGTCCCCCCCATCACCACCAAAATTTAATCATTTATTCCTTGTGCCAGTATCAACATTTCCTGAAAGTTTCATCAATATCCGTCTGTAACTTTTTGAGTTATCTTGCTAACAGACAAACAGACAAACCCAGATGAAAACACAACCTCCTTGGCAGGGGTAAAAAAAGTGCAACTTTAACAATACGCAGCTAATGCCAATGAAACTGTCTGTTTATGGAAATCCACCTGGTGCTTCTTGGCTCCGCCCCCTTCGGCCAGGTTAAACAAATCAGCACAGGTGAGTTTGGTCAAGACCATGTGACCAGAACCGCTGACAACCACTAGATGCTGCTCCAGAAAGCTCTAACGCTCATATATTCACATATAAAAATGTGAATAACATAACAACCATGAAAAAACTGAAATGTATTCAGAAAAATAAGTGCAGTTTTAACAATATGGAGCAATAAAATAAGAATATTCTGCCTGCACCTCTCATTTCCACATGTACATTACGATTAGTGATCACAGTTGATCTACAAATACACATAACGTTCAGTAATAGGCAGAATATTCCTTTAGTTACCAAGTAATTTTCTACCATTAACTGACATATGAACAGGGTCATTTACAATTATTCACGTATCAGGAAGATTCTCATAGTAGGTTAAGAACGGTTTCCAGTGTGTGTATGTGTGTGTGTGTGGGGGGGGGGGTTTGGTCGGTTGATTTCTGTTCTGCATTATAAGGAAAGAAAATAACTACACTGAACATTTAATAAGTGAACTACAAAAGCACTCAGAGAGTGCAGATCTCCGCCAAGGCAGATCAGTGCCCCCCCCCCAACACCACCAAAATGCAATGATTTGTTCCTTGTGCCAGTATCAACATTTCCTGGAAATTTCATGAAAATCTGTCTATAACTTTTTGAGTTATTTTGCTGACAAACAGACAGGCAGACCCCGATGAAAATGTAACCTCCGCCGTTACACTTGGCAGAGGTAATTAACGTTTAGTAATGAAAGTAGTATAATTATTGAATCATTATACACTCAATGACACAGTCATCTGCAGCAGAGTGACTCTGAACGTCTCCTCCAACACATTTGGGTCAGTTTGTCGGAGCAGAGTTAGTGTTAACTATGGCTGTGTATTGGCAAGAATCTGGTGATACGGTACAAATCACAATACTAGGATCACAATACAATATATCACGATATATCATGATACTATTAAAGGCAATTTTTGTCTGTTTCTTTTTTTTTATGACTATTTCCTTGAAGAATTGAATTACAGCAGAAATCTGCGCAAATACTAAACACATTTTTATTTGATCCCAACAGGATCTAATGTTCTATCACAAAATGTTCCTGTGTTCAAACTGAAATTCTGTTTTACAGACATTCCAGTTTCAGATCCTGTTCAAATGTTCATATTCTATTAGTTCAAAACTAACATCAGAACAGGATTTTTGTGCAATCCCACCAAAGGAACTACCATTATTTAATAAAAGAGTGATCAATAAGAATAAATAAATATAAGAAAAAAAAGAGCCTCCACAATATCTGCATTTGAATAAATACCTAAAATATCGATACAGTGCTTTTCAATATCGATACAGTATTGTGAAATGAAATATCGCGATATATTGCCGAACTAATATTTTCTTACACCCCCAGTGTTAACACTTGAACAAATGGGCAGTTGATCCGATAGTGACAGGCATCAGAACCAGCCCATAAAGCTGGAAGACTCTACCTCTGCAGCCACTGTCCATGTTGTAAAACCTTAAAATGTTAAATTCCAGATGTTCATATGCATAGTCTAATGTGTGGGCCTATTAATGATTTTTTTTTTTTTTTTTTTTTTTTTTTTATCAAATGCATGATGTGGTGGCAAAGATTTTTATCACTGCAATAAATATAAATAAGGAAATAGTCAGTAGTTGCAGCCTCAGTTGTCTGTCTTCAGTCAGTAATGTGCAGATGTTCTGATTTCTGCATAATTTCACCAAATGTGTGGTAAAATAATACTCCACTGATTAAAAACTGGACAGTGATGTGGTTAACTGACAGACGCTGTGTCAGTCTGCGTGGGTTCTTTTGATTAAACTACATGGTATCAGTGGGTGGAGTCCAGATGGGAGGTCGTCGTCTTTTCTGCTTCAATCAACAGACCTTTGTTGTAAATCTGTCTGAATTGCAGATTTTTTTATTTTTTTTTTGCGTTATCTGTACCTTCAACTCTTCCATCAGGTTGTGATTAATGCGTTCCTGTCCTGATGCTCGGTCTTTATAAGATGTGTTTTCGTTGCAGATGCTGGAAGGAACCCCGGCTGCCGTCAGAGGCCCCGCCGCTGGAAGATGGCGACAGATTTGTGATTAAACAGCCACTTTGTCATGCGAGAGGGACATAATGCATCAACACAGGTGAGCGTGGAGCCTGTTGTGGAGTTTATCATCATGACTGCTTCAGAAATTGAAATGGGTTATTTATTGGGTGTCAGTCACGTCAGGAACACACACGCCGAGCGCCGCGTTTCCTGTCCGACTGCCGCACTGTTATTACTATTATTATTATTATTTTTTGACAGATCGCCCAAGCCGCAAATCTTTAGCTGCAGCCCATTAGTAATCTCCTCCGCCGCCGTCAGTCTGATGTTTATTATTTCCCAGCAGCAGGACGGATAATTTATGAGGGGAAACCTGGACGTCTACCTGCAGGTTTCAAACAGGATGCAGGTCAGAGCCGATATTAAAGTCATCAAAAGCAAATCCACCAAAGTGATTCAGCCACAGCAGCAGCAGCGCATATATACAGGAAAAGGTACAGAGAGGTGTCAGAGATACATGATGGCAATACAGAGGAGAGGAGGAGGAGGGAGGAGGAGGGAAGGAAGGAGGAAGGAGATGAGGGGAGGAGGAGGAAGCAAGAGGAAGGAAGGAAGGAAGAAGATGAGGAGAAGAAAGGAGATGAGGAGGAGGCCAGAGGAAGGAGGGAAGGAGATGAGGGAGGAGGAGAAAGGAAAGAAGGAGGGGAGGGGAGGGAAGGAGGGGGAAGCAAGAGGAAGGAAGGAAGAAGGAAGAAGATGAGGAGGAGGGAGGAGGAGGCCAAAGGAAGGAGGGAAGGAGATGAGGGGAGGAAGAGAAAGGAGATGAGGGGAGGAGGAGAAAGGAGGGAAGGAAATGAGGGGAGGAAGAGAAAGGAGGAAAGGAGATGAGGGGAGAGGAGGAGGCAAGAGGAAGGAGGGATGGAGATGAGGAGGAGGACGACGATGGGGAGACAGAAGGAAAAACAAGAAAATGAGAAAAAACAATGAAGGAGGGAATGAAACAAGAAAGGCAGAATGGGAACCCCCCCTAACCCCCCCTCTCTTAGTTTCCTCTTCCAGCTCTTCTTATTTTCTTTTGTTGATGCTGTTGAACAGAAGCTGTTGTTGAGTCCATTTGTCTAATTCTTCCACATCTCGTTGTCGTTTCATTCATTATTTTTTTTTTATTTTTTTTTCCAAGTCTGTAGATGTTTGTTGTGCCTGTGATGTCCCTCCTCTTCAACCCTGGGGTCCACTGCTCCTCCTCCTCCTCCCAGGAGGATGCTCTCCACTTCGCTCACTTAATTACTGCTCTGTAATGTCATCGCCCATTTACTCATGAGCACCCCCCCCCACCCCTCCACCTGCATTCATTACCAGTACCCACCACTACCACCAACTTCTGAAATGAAACCCCCTCCTCCAGAGATGGCAGATCCGCACCCCCCAGAGACCCTCGGTTTAAGGCCTGGAGAGTTTAATCCCAATAGAACAAACAGAACAGAATAGAATAGAATAGAATAGAATAGAGCACACAAAACATGACTTACCCTAGCGTGAAAACTAAACTTAAACTTAACATTCTTTCATGGTACGACTTCTTCTTCTATTCATCTCTTCTACAGCAGATCCTACATGAAATTTTCACAACTTCAACCCTGTATCCACTGAACCCCCTCCACTGCACTATGCCCCCCCCCCCAACACTGGGCCCTATGAATTTGTCGTGTTTACCCCCTCCTCCCTTATCGGCGCCCCAGCTGTAGATATGTATTTGACCCCAGTGTTAAGGTGGAAATGACCTTAAAAGGGCTTGAATTTGACCTTAAAAACATCCACAAACCCTGAATAATCACAGGTCGATTTATGAGGATGAAAACGTGAGCAAACTAACTTTTCGGGCGCCATACGTGAAATGCTGTCCCTTTTGGAGGATGAGTTTTTGGCAGGGTCGTGAAGTGGCAGTGGGGGTTTGGGGTGGGGGGTTTGAAGTTGGACTGATGTAAATGAGCTGGTTTAAATGGGGGTGTTTTTTTCATGAAGGATTGATCGAGTTGTGGTCGTGGAAGGGATGAATGAATATGCATGGTACTGTAGCGGCCGCCGGCCTGTCATTAATTTCACGCGCCTTCAGTGTGGGCTCGACCCAAATGGAACTATTTGACCAGACGGTGTCAGTCTGCTCACTGATAAACCGACTGGAAGGAAAACAGGCACGAGTTCTGAGCAACAGGCAGTTTAGAGGACCCTTTAACCCTGTAACCCTTTAACCTCTTAACCCTTTAACCCTGTAACCTTTAACCTCTTAACCCTTTAACCCTGTAACCCTTTAACCTCTTAACCCTTTAACCCTGTAACCCCTTAACCACGTAACCCTTTAACCCTGTAACCCTAACCACGTAACCCTTTAACCCTGTAACCCTTTAACCTCTTAACCCTTTAACCCTGTAACCCTTTAACCTCTTAACCCTTTAACCCTGTAACCCTTTAACCTCTTAACCTGTAACCCCTTAACCCTTAACCTCTTAACCCATTAACCCTGTAACCCCTTAACCACATAACCCTTTAACCCTGTAACCCCTTAACCACATAACCCTTTAACCCTGTAACCCCTTAACCACGTAACCCTTTAACCCTGTAACCCCTTAACCACGTAACCCTTTAACCCTGTAACCCCTTAACCACGTAACCCTTTAACCCTTTAACCTCTTAACCCTTTAACCCTGTAACCCTTTAACCTCTTAACCCTTAACCCTGTAACCCTTTAACCTCTTAACCCTGTAACCCCTTAACCCTTTAACCTCTTAACCCATTAACCCTGTAACCCCTTAACCACATAACCCTTTAACCCTGTAACCCCTTAACCACATAACCCTTTAACCCTGTAACCCCTTAACCACGTAACCCTTTAACCCTGTAACCCCTTAACCACGTAACCCTTGAACCCTGTAACCCCTTAACCACGTAACCCTGTAACCCTTTAACCTCTTAACCCTTTAACCCTGTAACCCTTTAACCTCTTAACCCTTTAACCCTGTAACCCTTTAACCTCTTAACCCTGTAACCCCTTAACCCTTTAACCTCTTAACCCATTAACCCTGTAACCCCTTAACCACATAACCCTTTAACCCTGTAACCCCTTAACCACATAACCCTTTAACCCTGTAACCCCTTAACCACGTAACCCTTTAACCCTGTAACCCCTTAACCACGTAACCCTTTAACCCTGTAACCCCTTTAACCCTGTAACCTTTAACCTCTTAACCCTTTAAGCCTGTAACCCTTTAACCTGTAACCCCTTTAACCCTTAACCCTTTAACCTCTTAACCCTTGAACCTCTTAACCCTTTAACCTTAACCCTTTAACCTCTGACACATTATTCCAGGTGAACGGGCTGATTTCTAACAGAGTTAGCATGTCTTACTGTGTCTGGTTCTATTTAGTTTAATTCTCAGTTAAACCGTCTTCATGTCCGGT
This sequence comes from Sphaeramia orbicularis, assembly GCF_902148855.1. Classification (NCBI taxonomy): domain Eukaryota; kingdom Metazoa; phylum Chordata; class Actinopteri; order Kurtiformes; family Apogonidae; genus Sphaeramia; species Sphaeramia orbicularis. The sequence goes on from NC_043966.1 coordinate 3,277,978, forward strand.
TTTAGTCCGACGGCCTGAAGGTCCAGTGGACTGGTGGTATCAGTTGTCCATCCATAAACAATTATTCTAGAATCTTCTTCTCCGAAACCGTCAGTCAGAATGACTTGATATTTGTTGTGGAACATCTTTGGGGTAAGGTCTACCAAGTTTGTTCCAAGAATTGAGAAATAATGATTTTTAATTCTTAATGAATTTTTGAAATGTTAAACAAGCCCATTGGTTTATAATGGGACACATTTCAAAGTGCTCTAACTTGAAACAGTTGAAGATATTGATATAATGACTATTGGCAATAGATAGGAAGTCACATATGAGTTTCATTTGGTGCCATGACCTTTGACCTTGACTGACTTTTAAAGGTCAAACAAATGTCAATTAGTGTCCTTTTTTGGAGTATGTGACATTACTGATAAAAGAATTCTATAAGATATGGATTCTAATCGCTCTTCTGTTTTTTGGAGGCATCGCCTTGAAACCACGGGGTCAAACATGTGGCCTGTGGGCCAAAACCAGCCTGCCAAAGTCCAATCCAGCCCACAGGATGAATTTGCAAAGTGCAAAAATTACCCTGAATATTAACGGTCAAGGATGTGGTAGTAGTTTTAGTTCAGGTTCCGCATACAGACCAGTATGATCTGAAGTAAAATAATATAATAATAACCTATAAATGACTCCAGATTTTCTTCTTGGTTTAATGTGAAAAAAATATTACTGTATGAAAATATTTACATTTACAAACAATCCTTTAACGATAAAATGTGAATAACCTGAACAAATACGAACAACCTGAAATAAAGAAAATGAAGTGTAATTTTAACAATATTCTGCCTGTTATTAAATGTTTTGTACCTTTGTAGATCTGATCTGTAATGAACATGTGGAAATGATAAATTGAGACATAATATTGTTAAAATTGCACTTAATTTCGAAAGAAATGTCAGTTTTTTCAGGTTGTTCACATCTTTTTTGTGAAAGCATAGTTTAAATGTAAATATTTTCATAACTTAATGTTTTTTTGTACCAAACGAAGAGGAACAATTATAGTTGTCATTATTTTTTGGTTTTTTTCTGTTATTATTTGACTGTTCTGATCCACTGTAGGTCATATTGGTCTGAATGTGGAACCTGAACTGAAATCAGTTTGACATTCCTGCTCTAAACTTTCCGTGAGGTTGACTTTGTGGCGTTCTTCTGCCCGTGACTCCGGAGTCGATGCTCAGTCTTGTATTGTCCTCTTCAGGCCTGATGGATGAAACCACTTCCTGCCACCGTAGTTTACTTCAGATGCTTCAGGTGTACAAACGCAGAGGTCTGAAACGGAGGCTGGGCGTCGCTGACGGAGCTGCAAAGTGCACGGTGATGATCAGCGCGAGTGAAACCCAACGGCAGCGGCGGTGTCACGAAGCTGCCTGACATTTACGAGGAGCTGAAAATGTCACCGCGAGAGCAGGATGAGTGGGAGGAAAACAGAGGAAGCTCAGCCCAAATGTTTGACTCCACTCATCAACCTTTACTCCGACACAAGTGGAGAAACGGCAGCAGCAACACACAGATTTACTGGAAGGCATTAAACACACGCTTCCATCTGTTTCCCACTGACGACAAACGGCCCACGGACGCTTTCTGAACAGGAGAAGGGTTTTACTGTGGACATGAATACGTCCACAGGCCTGGAGATCCACTATATGGACAAAATATGTGGACGCGTTGGATTCAGGTGTTTCTTTTCTAACTAAATAATAACTAACGTCAGAATATAGTTGTATATTATGGGATAAATATCACTGCATTGGTTAGTTTGAGTTACATTATTGTCTTCGTTTCCAAAATGACTCAGAGATGGTTTGGACTGAATTTATATCAACATTGATTTAGTTTTGTTTTGTTTTTTTTTCCATGACTTTAATTTTAAATGTTCTTCCTCTAAATGCCTATAATAATTTTCCTGCTCTAACTGTAAATAATAATTTTCTTCCACATCTAACCTTCTACTTTTATCACATCAGACTGACAAAGAAACCTGGCATTAAACTTTAAGAAAATATTGATGTTTCTCTGTCCGGTCCTCATGAACAAGAACATCTTACAACAGTAGACATGAGTGTCCCAATGTTTATGTCCATATAGTTTAGAAACATCAATATTTACTGAAAGTTTAATGGTTGAATTAATGAAGAATTCAGACCCAAGCAGAGCATTTACGGTTTATGGAGACCACAGGGAAATGTTGGAAAATGAAGAATTCCATTTAAAAAAAAAACATATCACTGCTTTAAGAGAATGGCTCCAAAAAGCATCCGAACCTAATATGTCAGTCAATGTCATTTTATGCATTTATGTTAAACCTGATTTTGAGCCTGAGCCATTTTACCCAAGACAGACAAACTAGTAGGAGTGTGCCAAAAAATCGATTCATATAAAAATTGCGATTCTCATTTAGTAAGATTCAGAATCGATTTAAAATCTCCCAAAATCAGTTACAAAATAAAACAAATCCGCCGGCAGTCTGCCTCCGTTTTGTCCGTGGGGCGTCCTGACATCATCACAGCGGGTTCTGGAACATATGCATGTGTCATGTCTCGTCAGATGTGTTAATTATGTTAATGTTTACTGTTTCATGTCTCATCTTTTGGTTTCAGTTTTTGTCTTTGTTTGATTACTCACTTTATGTTCAGTTAGTCGTTCACATTTGCTCCTGTCTTGCACTTCCTGTTTTATTTCGTACACATCTCTTCCCTCTCGTTTCAGACCCTGACTTCCTGCCTTTGTGTGTTTTCCCCAGTGTGATTGTTAGCCCCTCCCCTGTTTGGTGTCACCTGAGTTCCCCTGCCTCATGTAAACATAGTCCTGTCTCCCTTTGTCTTGTGCTAGTTCGTCTGAATCTGTCAGTGTCTTCACGCCAAGCGGCCAACCAGGTGTTTTCCACGTTTGTCAGTATTTTGCTTCAAGTTTATCTGTAAGAGTTTTTTGTCATCATAGAGGTTTGTTAGTAGTTTTTTATATCCACCATGTGCGCTTTTTTTTATCACCTTTTTCTACATTAAAATACTTTTTGTTAAAATCTGCAGTTTTTGAGAGTCGTGCTTTTGAGTCCACCATTTTATATGTCAAGGAGTTAACAGTTTACGCAGTAAGCACCAAAACAAAGGGGAAACTAAAGGAGGAGGTAAGAGGAATTCAACCGGCCCCGGCCTCGTTGAAGGCAAAAATTTGGACTCATTTTGGTTTTTATCGATTGCCCGGGAAGACCGAGTTTTACATGAGCTTCACGGTGTGCAAAGTTTGTAAAATGCAGATTAAACACTTGGGGAACACCACAAATGTGCAGGCTCACATCAGCAGGCATCACCCAGAGCTTTAGGACACGGTGCAGAGTCAGCCACCAGCAGCAAACCAACGAAGACTGCTCTGCCTCACCAAACTCCCTGTCAACTCTAGGCAGGAAAAAAAATAAATAAATAACCTGGTCTATCGCCTGTTTCATCGGCAAAAACTTATGACCTTATAGTGTGGTGGAGAACCAGGGGTTCATCCATATGTTGCAGACAGCAGAGCCACGGTTCGCCATACCATCCTGTACGTTTTTGGGTTTTTTTTGCTTTTTTTTTTTTTTTTTATCCAAAATCGTTTTGAATCGAAAATCAATTTTGAATTGAATTGTAGCCCCAAAAATGGGAATTGAATCGTGAGATAGTAAGACACCCCCCCCACACACACACACACCCACACAAAATAGACAACATTTGTTCCACTTTTGATGCACATGCCAAGAGAATCATTAGTTCAATAAAGTTGAATTCAGTCAAAATTGCTGTAATTGCTTATTAATTTGAGTCTGTTCCTTCCAGGTTCATGGTGTTGGTGTAAACTCTTAATAATCCATTCAACAGGAAAACATTTGTGTCTCATAACCACGGACACACTTATCCAAAGGCGTCCCTTCGGTTGAATGAGTTTCTTGCACCTGTGCGTTTCCAATGTGGAGCTAACATTAAGCTCTTTCCTCTGCAGATGTAGAAAAGGTCATCTGTGCTTTTATCTCTTTCAGATGTGACTGTTGCAGAGCACTTTGTTCTGGTATCAGCCAGCGAAACATCCAAAGACTCCAGCTGATAACGAACCCCGCCACCGAGCTTTCAGGCGTCGTCATAGATGGAACCACGTTACAGCCTCAGGAGGATCTCAGGCAGGTCAGCGCCACATAATGTCTACTTTTAATACCTCCAAAAGAAACACTGTGGGCTTTCAACACGTTAACGAGGAAGATTTGAAGCCTCAAAGAACCAGTCACTGGCACCCAAACCATCAACTGTTCTAAACGGTTTAACCCTTTAACCCCTGAGCCCTGATTCCAGGTAAAGGTTCTGCTGTGAATCTGCGTCTGTTTCAGCTTCAGTAAAGCTGCTGTTAGTTTGTGTTTGTGTTCCTTTCTTCAGTGGTTTGGTTTTACTGTGTGTTTTAGGGTTAAAACAGGTGGAAGAACAGAAAAGACAAAGAGAGGAACTGAAGTTTGACCGGTTTGGACTAAATAAGGCACTAGAATGGACATCAATAAGAGATTTAGGATGTTGAACATCAACTGTGAACACTGAACAACAACAAGGAGTTGAATTTGGGCCCAGTAGTTTATGTTTTGGGCTTTTCTTTTTAATAAATCAGTCCAGCTGCTTTTTAACACCTGTTTAACTCCGTACAGCAGTTCCACATAAAAAAACAAAACAAAAAAAGATAAAATAAGCAACAAAACGAACAAAAACAGCTACTGATCAATAAAATGATCAAAAATGAATAATAAACTGACAAAATAGTAAGGTAGTAGAACCTGTTGATCCACTAGCATGTAAACAGTTTACATGCTGCACCAATACTGACAGTCAGTAGAAACTTTGAGGTGTAAATGTCTGCATATTTCTACTTGTGGGGGGGGTGTAATTATTCATTGTGGATTTCTTGCTGCCTTAGTGCTGGGGTAGTTCAGATGATGATGAGTTGTCATGTTGTCACGGTTCATTGACATGGGTTGGTCTTTGCTAAAGTGGACCAAATACACACTGAGTGGGTCTGTGCACAATTTGAGGATTGGTTTGGAAGGCCTATTTAAAGGCCCAAAAAAGGCCTCCACTGTTAGTCCAGTGAACGGCATCACACCACCTATCACCTGAACAACGTCTGCGGGTTGGACCTGGGTATGGTGGAGGCCGGTCTGAGCTACAGGCCTATGGATGGGCTGTTCCCAAACCTGGATGAACGCCACAACACCACAGGCTCTGGTGAACATAGACCGAGTCCAGGGAGAGAGAGAGGGACAACTGCAGACCAGGACCAGGACCACTACTGTTGGGACTGTGTGTCTGGTAGTGCCATTTTCTTTTGTTAAGTTTTTGTTTTGAAATTATTCTTGAAACTTTAGATTTTTGTTTCTGTATGCCAATATCCTAAACAAATGATTCATATGAAAACATTCCAGTTTAGGGTTTCAAAATGAAAATTATGTCGAAAAATATGGTCTCAAAGTTTTCATTGACTGTGAGTGTATTTGTTTCAGTCTCATGTTACTCCATGAACTCTCTACACAAATACAATGGCACTATGTACCTGTTTCCTGTTTGTCATCTGAAATCTGATCGTCCACAAACAGCTGTTAGTCAGATCATCACAGTCATGTTCATTACTGATGTTAACCGCATTGGCTTCAGCGCTGTGGTGTCGTCACCATCAGGTTGTTGACATCAGGACACTTTTTAATGGGACACAACCTGTCAAAATGAGATATATCTGCTTAAATGATATGGGTAGATCAAACCGATTTAAACCAAACTGGAAATGAGCCCAACTCCATCACCTCTTGATGTTGGATTTCACTTCTGCTTCACTTCAAACACTGAACATGCGTCGTTTCGGGAACTTGACAGATGTTTTCATGTGTCTTTGTGACTGTAACAGTTATTATCCTGTGCCTCTTCGAGGCTCTGGTGCCTTTAGCTGTTGAATTTTACTGTGATATTTGCAAATTTAGAAATGTTTTTGCTACTTTTCTTTATATTTTACAGCTTTATAGTGTTGCACTTTTAGTGTATGAAGATGGTACATTTTTGGATTAGTTCACTTTCTTTATTAATACAATATTAATATAAAAATCATCATTTGTATTATATTTTGGTGCGCAAAAGAATGATTTCATGTTTGAGATCATTTTTTTGTTTTTAATTTAACATTTTTGACAATTTGAAAATGTTTGTAAAAACATTGTGAAAATTTGAAAAGCAAAGTCTATATAGTAAATAATATATAACAGCAATAGAACAGTGTCCACTCAATATAGAATGAGTCAGAGGTTCAGATGTAATACTATTGTAAATGAATGTGTGTCACTTTGACCCACTGATGGAAGCTTTAGGGTAGTAAAACAGAAACTACAGCTTCATAAAATCTATTCAAGATAAGTTAAAATTTTAAGTGGCATGATGTCAATGACATGTTTTTGAGGAATATCTGGAATATGAAATAATAACTATTCATTACAAAGATATTACAAGAAAACCACCTGACCAGGTCATTTTGACCCATTTATGCATTGAACAGTTAAAATTGCAACAAATCTGGTAAAATTTGACACCATTCATCAATAAATGTGTAATGACAGTACTGATGTTATAATTTGCATCTTTGTTACATATAAATAAGCTTTAACTGAGGACTAAGTGTAGTTTCTTTCAAAATAAAAGCCCCATTCAGTTCAGTGTAGGATCAGATATAAAAGTGATTGACAGCGTGGTCCCGCCCCTTCCCTCAGACTGAATGAAGACTTATTGGCTCCACCCCCCATGTTGGTCAGGCTCCGACTGTATTCTGCTGTTGTTTGGACGCATGTTACCGTCGATCGATTAACAGCGTCTGAATCATTGATGACGTGCGCCCGGCTGCTCGATGAAGACGCCGGTCATGAAGCAAACATGAGATCCTGGCGCAGGTGGAGGGAAGGGAAGCCTCCGCCCGCCTCGTCTTCCAGCAGAGACAGACGGAGGGGGAAGCTCATGCCTCGGGCACAACATGTTCGACAACCACAAGATGAAGGAGCGGCAGCTGAGAGAGCTTTGAGTGTTCCTTTGGAAAAAAACAAGAGGAAACAGAAGCAACAGCGGAAAAAAGTATTTAAATCATTCACTGCAGCAGAGTCCCAGAAAATCCTCCAGCAAAAAGAATCAGCTTCCACCCTTTTACCGAAACAAAACAGAACCCTTTTAAGACCAGGGTTCCTCCGGTGACACATTTTACGCTGTTTAAATTACTGTAGCAGCAGAGAGCAGCAGAAGGCAGTCACTTAATACTTTAAACAGCGTTTTAGTGAGGTTTTAGACACATTTTTTACCTTGAATTCTTGTAGATAATTGTTTAAAATAGTGATGGTGCTGTTTTAGAGTGTTTTATTAGTGTTTTGCTGTGTTTTTGTTAAGTGTCGCTGTTTTTTTTCACTTTTCTTTCACTGTTTTCATTTGGGATGTGAACAATTAATTGGCTATCAGTTCATTAGTCCCTTTTCCATTGGACATCTGCGCAAAACTTTACCGATATTGACTAAATGTAAAAAAAAAAAAAAAACAGAAATGCGGAATGTTGGTTTTTCCATTAAACCACAAATGCGATCATTTTTTAAAATTTATTATCACAAGATGATACGAGAAGTCATTCCATAAAATGAACGTAAATATGGTGTTGATTTACAGATATATTCATTATTATTCTATATTACCCCTCTATCTCCTACTAAATTAAAAAAGGATTGGGTTTCCTGGTGTGTCCACACATACCAACACGTTTCTTTGCTTGTTGTAACGTACGTCAACATTCATTTTTGAAATTCACCTGACTCTAGCTGCGATAAAAGGTCTTTCCATCGCAGTTTTGTGTGATATAGTATTTGCGCTACACCCGAAAAAAACACCTCTTGCCAGCGCAAAAACTTTTAATCTCCACTGAAATGTGGCTCCATCATGTCAGTGATGCAAAGTCAGAAATGCCCATTTCTTCTAAACTGCCCCTCTTCAGATCCATTTATTTTATTCAATTTCTCTGTTGGATTTATTTAGTTCTACTCCAAAAATGCCGTTGTCTGGTCTGTATCCAGTGGTTCAATAAATCAATCATATGAGATGCTTTTTCATTACGTATGTAAACAATATTTAGCTTTTATTCTTATAGACCCTATTGAAAGAGAAATTCAGATTCTCAGGAAAATCGCCACTTATCAATTAATTGTTAATTGATCAATAAGGTCAACCAACTAATGATTAATGGATTAATCGTTAATTTGCATCCCTAGTTTTTAATCGGTTTGTCGTCTGTCCGTCCATTCAATAACATGATCGCATTATCTGAAGAATGCATTGAGATATCTGCACCAAATGTACACTGGTGTCCTTGTGCAGTTATAATATCTGAGTACTTTCAAATATAAATATGTATGTAATAACTTCTACACAAATACAGTCTAAATAATACGGCAGTAACTTTCAGCAGAATCATACACATATTTAGTTAAGGGGTATTAAAAGTACGCAGCATGTTGTGCTTACTGGTTATTCTAGCTCTTTTAATATGATGTAAATCTTTATTATTTTTATATTGTGTATATTTTTCTGACTCAAGCACTGTCTTCACAAGTGCATGTAAATTTCATTGCATATGCTCTGTGTGTACAGTGACAGTAAAGGAATGTTTAATTTTTAGGTTTTTGTACATTTCCAGATCCACTGTGATCTGTAAGTAAGCTGTAATGCAGTTTTAATGTAAATGATAAACTGAAGCAGAATATTGTTAAAATTTGACTTCATTTTCTTAAGAAATTTTAGTTTGTTCATGTTTTTCACATTGTTTTAAAGGATAGTTTGTAGGTGCAAACATTTACATAAAATAATTTAACTTTTTTCACTCTAAAACCTAGAGGAACTTTTGGAGTTGGCATTGTTATATATTTTTCTGTTATTATTTATTGGTCCGGCCCACTGCAGATCAAATTTGGGTGAACGTGGAACTGACCTGAAATGAGTTTGACAGCCCTGGTCTAGGCCATCAGCAGGAAAGACTCTGACCAGGCTATGAAGGACCCGACCCAACGGTGGATCCTTGACTTCACAAAGCAGCGGTGGTGACTGACTCAGCTGTGGTCACAGGTCAAAGGTCATCAGGCTGCAGCAGGAACATGCTCATGTCCACTGCAGGTGAACAGTATCTGTAAAACCTGCTGCAGTTCTGTTTGTTCCATCAGTCAAGGCCAAAGCTCTGCTCTCTGTTCACATCTGACCCTCTGCAGGAGCCAGAGGATTATGGGAAACGATCAGTGTTTTCCTGCGCTCTAACATGCATCTGTCTGCGATTGGATCTGATGCCATCGCTCATGTCAATCTGCAGCTTAAGATAAGCAGAGTGCGATAAGCTGCAGCTCCTTCAAGTGTTGGATTCATTTCAGCGCCGGCTCCATGTGTGATCCTATCACTGCAGCGCTTTATGTTAAACCGCAGCATTCCCATGCACGCCGCGCCCCGTTTTAGCAATATATTCAGGGCGGCGAGCGGCCTCGCTTAGCCCGATCACATCAGGTTAGTGATCCACAGGAGGCCGAGGGGAAAGCCAATGAGCGGCCCGAAGCTGAGCCAAAATAACAACAGCAACGCCGCAGTGAGACACACTCTGCCTCCAGATCATCTATCAGTGTTCAACAGCACAAACAGACACACGGCGGGATCAGCGGGTTGATAGAAACCCAAGTAGAAACACAAAGACGGGGTTTTAGCAGCTGTTAGGATTTGAATGTTCAAGTATCAGCTGCCAGGTTGAGTCTGCCCGAAACACATCATCTGCCTCCAGTCGCAGAAGAGGCTTTACAGGTGACGGCGTGGAGGACGTGTGCATGTTCTGTTTGGTGAATAAGAGGCAGATTTAGAGCCAGAACGTACTCCGAAACAGTCACAGCGGGACTCTAAGGCCATGAGTAACGTTTGTATAAACCACTGCATTTGGAAGGAGACGTCTGAGGTGGGGGATTTAAAGGTGCTCACAGCCGTAGAGATAACATTATTACTGCTAAGCCTTTCTCAAAAGAGCCACGTGTAGTATTTGTACTTTAAAATGTCCCGGATTCACCTTAAAGTTTCATTGTAACAGTTTGAATGTGATGTCATCAGTGTAGGTACATGACCTGAGTTTACAGTGACCTCTAGAGGGCGTAGGGAAGTGGTTTCCAACCTTTTTTGGCTTATAACATAAATTTCTGCCGACCCCAGACATTCAAAACGGAGACATTTTTCTCTTAGATGTCTTAGCGGGGCCAGACAGGTGAAGAAATCTTTCCATTCTCTGTTCGGTCCGTTTTCGACTGTGTCCGAGCAGGTTGAAGTGTACTAACGCATACAGTCACATGATCAGGTTGATCAAGATATGCCCTCTGAGATGTAATATCCTGCATTTTATTTGAACTGGATTTTTCTAAGGAAAAATGTGTGTGTTTTAATTATAATGAAGTATATATTGAATCATTAAAAAAAACATTCTTTAGTAATTTAGTTACTTTTTTTTTTTTTTATCAATTACTAGAAATTTCAGGTGACCCCACGTGGGGTCCCGACCCCAAGGTTGAAAAGCACTGGAGTAGGCCGCATCTATAGCCTCCCAGTCTGTAGAAACACCAAGGGGTCTTTGAGCAAAAACCTGCTAAGGATGAGAACCGTATGAAACAACCTTCAGTGTCAAAGAAAAGAAGTGATAAAAGTAGAGGCGATGGCAAAACAGATGGAGTTGGATGGTAAATGTCAGCGTTTGTTTGACACAGGTGAGTTTGAGACTGAGGTTTATGAAGGTATGAAGCGAGGTTCTAGAAGTTTTGGATTTTTCATTCTAGTTTAGTTTTATTTAGTTTTGACTTTTTTTCTCTAATTCAGTTTATTTTAATTCGTTTTTAGAGCAGGTTTGCTAGTTTTTATTAGTTTTCGTTTTTTTCTAGATGCTTAGTTTTTTTAGTTCAGTTTTAGTTTTTTTATATCTTTTCTCTTCTTCTGTCGTCGTATTCAAATAAATCCCAGACAGGACTCTGCTGCTTTAGTCTCCATGTTTCCAGGTAGAGTGGGGACCAGAAGACGACTGGAAACCACAGTGAACACAAGTGACGGAGCAAAAAGTGTCGTATGGAGACAGCACAGAAAACTGAGAGAGTGAAATAAATTGATTTTATATCAATCCGACATTGACAAAGACAAAAACGAAGGGAATTTTATCCATAATTTTTATACGTTTTAGTTAGTTTTGTAAACACAATACAGTTTCAGTTTAGGTTTTTTTTTTTTTTTTTCTTTAATTATGGTTTTTACTTGTTTCAGTTAACAAAAAGGTTTTTTCAATTCTAGTTTTGTCATTTCGTTAGTTTCGTTAATGATAATAACCTTGCACTAGAGGGAGTAGGCCGCATCTATAGCCTCCCAGTCTGTAGAAACACCAAGGGTGTCTTTGAGCAAAACCTGCTAAGGATGAGAACCATAAGAAACAACCTTCAGTGTCAAAGAAAAGAAGTGATAAAAGTAGAGGAATTGGCAAAACAGTTTGAGTTGGATGGTAATGTCAGCGTTTGAGTCTGAGGTTTATGAAGGTATACAGTTACTATGGGCTGTTATCAGTTAGTTATTATGTGCGAAGTTGCTGTTTGTTGATCCTCGGTTCAGACTAAACTGTGACAGTTCTCACCTCATTTGTTGGGTTTGAACAGATCTTTAGTTCAGTTATTGACACAAACCCAAACGAGGTGATTAGTGGTTTTACTGTGACTGTTTTAGTCTAAAAACTAAGCTAACAGAGCTAAGCTAACAGAGCTATAATCTAAACCAGGAGGGTCAAACATGCGGCCCGTGGCTAAATCTGGGGTTCAGTCAAGGGGTGGTCAGCGTTTTTCTGTCTAACTTTATTGTCATTCAAGGACATAAAAATAAACGGTACACTAGAACAAAATTTTATGCATTGACTCTTGAAACCACAATTTTAAAAAAAATTAAAAGATATTTGTGAAATATAAAAAGTGCTGTGTGCATACTGTTGACAAATCGCATTGATCATAAAGTTAAATGCTGTATTTGTCACTTCCAGATGCCTTCAACTAAATGTTTTATGACTTTGTCGAGGCATAATATTGTTAAAATTGAACTTATTTTTTGAAGAATCTTGAGGTTATTGACATTTTTTGTAAAAGGATAGTAAGGATGTAATTGTACTTTTTTTTTTGCTTTGGAGCAAAGTGAAAAATTTGGAGTCGTCAATATTTAGTCATTAATATTAAGTTAATGACAATAATAATGATGATAATAATAATAATAATAATAATAATAATAATAATAATACAGATATGTGTAAATAATGTATTTAGTGGTGATATTGTGATCCACAGTTCACATAAACACGTTTTAAGCTTAGGAAAAGTGGCTCATCACTAAAGTGTAGTCACAGTAAAATAAACCAAATGATCAAAGTTTTCTCATTGACGTTTAAGTTGCATTGTTTAATTCAGCGTTGCCTCATGCAGTGAGTCAGTACACAGAAAACACTCCACCCTGGGGACTGGTAACTCCTGGAATTAAAAGTGCACAGACATTTGACGTCCAGCCTGTTCAACTTGGAATGAAAGCATGAGTTATAGATGAGTCGGTGTATTTGCATATGGAGTGGGGAGGTCGATCCAATTAGAAGTGATCGCTCCGTACACATTCAGAGACTCATTCTAATGCACTTACAACGGGATACTAGTGTTGAGCATTAAGTCTGAAAGACATTTACATAATGGTGTTGTTACAGTTTGATCAGGCTGAGGTGTAGAAACAATTAGTTAAGAGTCAGAGAGAAGAGCACTAAAGAGAGGAACGAACACAAGAACCATGAAGAGAAAACGGAAAAGAAAGCGTTAAAGCAGAGGTCTCAAACTCATTTTCTTTCAGGTTCCACATTCAGCCTGATTTGATCTGCAGTGGGCCGGACCAGTAAAATAATAACAGAATAACCTCTAAATATGATAACGCCAAATTTTTGTATTGTTTTAGTGCAAAAAAAAACCCCATTAAATTATGAAATACTTTTATAAACTAGCCAAACAAGAAAGATGTGAATAACCTGAAAAACTGAAATTTCTAAAGAAAAATAAGTGCAATTTTAACAATGTTCTGCCTTCAGTTTATCATTTCTACATGTGCATTATGGATCAGATCTACAAAGACGCTGTTGTTCGTCCATCAGTCCTGGATGACGACCTTGACTTCAGTTTTTGTGGGTCCTGCAGTTGGGTGGTCAGCCCGATTTGCTCTGAAGTATCTGCCACAAAGACACTAAACACTGAGGAACAGGCAGAAAAGAGTTCTAATTGGGCTTAATGTTCTTTAGACCGTTTCAGGTTGTTCATATTTGTTCAGGTTATTCACATTTTAATTGTTACAGGAGAGTTTGTAAATGTAGATATTTTCACAATTTAATGTTGTTGTTTTTTTTTGCACTAAAAGACAAAAATATGAAGTTATCATTATTTTTAGTCATCATGTAATATTTTTTTCACATCAAACCGAGAAGAAAATCTGGAGTCATTCATTTTTGTCGGTTCTTCTGCTGTTTATTATTTGACTGTAGATTATAATTGTCTGTGTGTGGAGACCGCAACTAAAATGAGTTCCACAGCCTTGACTGTGGAAGTTTTACACTTTACAAACTCATCCCACGGGCCGGACTGGAACCTTGGAGGGCTGCATTTGGCCCCCAGGCCGGCATGTTTGGCACCCCTGCATTAAAGGGACGTGAACCTACAAATTTAACAGCCTCATTCTGTTTGTTTGTTTAAGTTTATTTCAGACACAAACATAATACAAAACATAAAAAAAAGGAGAAAAACAAAAGAAACAGGAAAAAAAAAATAAATAAATAAAAAACAGAAATAGAAAATGGAATGACTGTTGTGCCCAAAAGGGAGTAGGAAGAATTTTCAGGTCTTTACTATTTAATCCTTAAAGCAGCGTCTGACTTTGATCCCATTTGTTTGTTTAAATGTGTCCAACCCCAGTGATAACCCTAACCCTAACCCAGTCAGATCCTAATTCTGTCTAATCCATTCGTCTGTCTGTGTTTAACCACCTGAATCCTTCCCTCATGGTGAACACTTCGTAGATGACTCCATCATAACACAGTTCACATTGTTTACAGAACAAACCCAGAACGTCACTCTGACCATTTTTGGAAATTGTGTCGTGAAGTGTGTACTGAAAACTTGAACTGAAAATTTTAAAAATGCAGAGAACAGTATTATAATAAATGGTGATAAGGTCAGAAGGAAAGATTGAATGTAGAGAAAAAAAAAACACTTGACGTGGCTGCAATCATAAATGGTACAAAAATAATGACAAATGGAACAAAATTACTAAGAAAATGATCATGATAAGAATATAAAATGAACTATTGATAAAATGAACCAAAAATGAAATAATAGATTTAGATTATGAACAAAATGCTCAACAAAATTACAACAACAGAAATTGTTTAAAAGGTACTTCTGTCAGCTGTAATATCGATTCACCAGTGAAACTCATGTAGACACTTGGTTTATGTTCAGTTAATGCAGTGTTTCTCAAACTGTGGGGCGGGGCCCCCCTGGGGGGGCTGTGAAGGCTTTCCGGGGGGCATGGGATCATTCCTAGGTGTTTGTTTTTTTTCTTCAGGTTATAACATGTATCAGGTGGAAATGTTTTCAGCGTTGGAGCACCCTGGACTCATTTTAGGGACGTACAACAAACAATCTACTGCCATGGTGATCTGTGACTAGACCAGAGGTTAGGTTGGACACTGGACAAGGACTGGACTGGAAAAGAAAACTGTGCAATGTTTCTGGTTTTGCACAGTTTGTACAGATTGCACTTTAATGTTCTGAGATGTGCAAACGGAGAACAGGCTCATTGCAGCCCCTGATATTGTTAAAATGTTCATCTTTGTTACCAAAATTGTTTGTTGTTCTACAAAAAAATTGACCTTAGTGTCATAGTTGTAAGATAATTACACATTTCCTATTTTAATTGGAAAAAATAATGTCTTAGGGAGCAGTTTTGTTGAGGTCATTTATATTGTTCAATCAAAAATTGAAGTTATTTTTAATTTGCACAACAAATTATTCAAGGAAAAAGCAAAAAGTATTCTAACAATACTGATGTTTCTTTCAATACAAGTTATAATTGCACCACAGGTACAATGTTGTTGGGGTTGAGGGGGACTTGGAGATTTTCGTGGTCCAAAGGGGGGCCCGACAGAAAAAGTTTGAGAACCACTGAGTTAATGATAGATTTACCAAATAAAAGTCACATTTTCTTCAGTTTTCTCTGTTTTGATATAATAACCTTTGAATTTACTCTGAGCTTTAATGAACATCTACATGATCAGTGAATTAAATGTAGGAAAATATATGATTTTTATTCAAAAATGAAAAACGTTGAGGACAATATTATAATAAATTGTGATAAATCACTGAAATGTTTAGATATGATGACAAAAAAATGGTCTGTAAAAGGTTAATGTCAGCTGGTTTATGTATATATGTGTATATATTATGTATATTGACTTCCATCTCATTCCCTGCTCATGATCATTGCAGACGATACCCACAGTTTATATTGAAATCATCTCCGTTTTTGGATGAATTTGGTAACCATGGTGACAGCTTTGACTCTCAGCTGAAACAGTGTTACATTTCAAACTCTGGACAGCTCTGATTGGCTGCTTCTGCATGGCGACAGCCCCTGACTGGGCGGAAAATAAAAGTGTGAAAGTGTAGAACCGCAGTCAGTACTCCTACATCTGTCCTGAAAACTCCCATCATGCTCTACTCTTGACGTCTGAAGGCGCAGATGGATGCGATGGTTTGTTCGCTGCGTCGACGCGTGGAGCCCGAGGCGGCAAAACAAACGACATGTGATCCAGGAAGCTCGTCCATCTGCGAAATTTTTGTCAAACATGAATCCGCGGGAAAATTTCAGTAAGTCTAATTGGAGTAACGCGCGTACGGCCGGCAGTAATTAGCTGAGCCGCGAATCCTGCACCGCTTTGATGAACTTGTGGAACATGAAACGGCGTCAGTCGGAGAAGCCTCGAGGTCGACTCCGATCAGCTGATACGGAGACGACAGTGACACGTTGTTTGATCTCGCCGTAATAAAGCGCAGAGGAAACGCAACTCGCAGATTATCTCACATGCAA
Organism: Sphaeramia orbicularis; assembly: GCF_902148855.1. Taxonomy (NCBI): domain Eukaryota; kingdom Metazoa; phylum Chordata; class Actinopteri; order Kurtiformes; family Apogonidae; genus Sphaeramia; species Sphaeramia orbicularis. Next base: position 3,294,228 of record NC_043966.1, read on the forward strand.
ATCGCAGCGCCCACCTCGCCGCCGCGTTTCAAACTCTTACATCATGTGTTCTGCAGCGGTTTTTTTTTCCTCCTCGCATGTAAACTCCGTCTGCAGGAAGGAATCATGAGGAAAGAGCGTCACATCTGAGTGAACTGAGCTCAACACTAACTGATGGTGTGTTCCGCAAAACTCCTCCGTCTAAAAGTGTGTGCAGCGCAAACACACGATTCAGTCTGTGTGCGCTGAGAACAGAGTCTGCATGAACATCTGTGACGTTTTACAGCCGTGTTTACGGAGGATTCACTGATAAAGACAGATGACACTTATCAGGGTGGATCAGTGACGTCCTGGTGTTGGACTGTTGGGCTGATGGGTTTAGAAGAAAGCCTCTGGAATAAGGCCTGCATTCATTCTGTCCATCCATTTGTGGATTTAATGGTAGAGAACAAACCTGCTGATGGTCCACATCCAACCAAAGTCAACATCTGGGACAGAAATTCAAGTTTCACCTACAGTTTCACAAATGGGCTCATTTTATGTTTTCATCGGGATCTGTCTGTCTGTTTATCTGTTAGCGAGAGAACTGTAAAAGTTATGGACGGATTTGGGTGAAACTTTCAGGAAATGTTGATTCTGGCACATGGAACAAATGATAAAATTTTGGTGGTGGGGGGGGGGCAGATTTTGATGAAAATTTCAGGAAATGTTGATTCTGGCACATGGAACAAATGATAAAGTTTGGTAGTGATCGGGGGGGAACTGATCTTCCTTGGAGGAAGTCTGCACTTTTCTAGTTTAACCTGAAGAACTCTAGTTCATGGAAGTGTTTACAAAAAATTTTGATATGAGATTTGGTCTGACCTGGGTTAGGTTCCTGACTTCTTCATGTGTTCCATGAAGTGTCTTCTTCTTAGATTGTCTACCATGGACCCACTGTATTAGACAAAACAACAACACCTGGAAGATCCAGACCAGTCTTTCAGTTGTCATGTCGTCCTCCTTCACAGTAAACACGTTGCTGCCTCTGAATAACACCAAATTCTCCATTATCGCAGAATGCGTTAGGCAGAATACGAGCAAACCCACGCCTGTTGTGATTGGGTAATTACATAGTTGAACCCTTTGATTTTTATTTTTTTATTTTATTTTATTTATTTTGTGGTGTCTTATACCCCTGTTAGATGTCTCAGTGTTTGTCTTACTTTTTGTATGATTGAAAGATTGAATATGAAGAAAAATACATTGATCAAAAAAACCCAAAACAAAACAAAACCCACGACTGTTCAGTTCGATTGATGAAGAAGTCAGTAACGTCTGGGTCAAACCAAATCAGATATAAAAAATGCCAACATGAAACCCCACATTTGGTCAGTTTGCTTATTTCCAATTTTTAATTGTGCGAACAATCAAAAGAATGAAAAACAACTTGTTTTTTGATTTTTCATTTGTACATGAATAATGACATAACGAGTCATTTTTTCATTTTCCAATTGTGGATTCTCCAGTGAATATGAAAAGAACGAATGATACACAGATTTCATGGGGTATCGGTATCGGTTGTAAAAACCCTTGTGGTGCATCCCTACTGTAGACTGAACGTTGATGAACACAGGACCTAAACCCTGCCTGTGTTTGTCTGAACAGCGTTGGGTCTCATGTAAAAGACTCTTCGCTGCTGAAAAGCCTGATATTTTTGATTGGATTCCTGGTGGTGCTGGAGTCGGCAGACCTTGACTGTGTTGTGATCACTGTGCCTCTACTGGTCTCTGATGAATAGAGTAAAAAATGCTCAGCACACGAGCAGAAAGAAGAAACCTTCAGCCACATAACAGCTCACTTCACTTCAATTCAGACCTTCACTTTGGGTTCCTGCTGGTCCTGAAAACTCATTTAAACATCCTTTTCTTTTCTTCTCTTCATATATTTTTTCTGCTCTTGTGGAACTGGATGTTTAAAAGGATCTCAAAAGAAGGCACTATTACATCTTCCACCGGTGACACTTTCCACTGGCATTTGTGGAAAAATCCAGCAGTATTATTGAACTTTTGATTAATTTTTAGTCTATTCAGGTGGCATTTGGAGAGATGAAATGAAAAAAGAAAGAAAAACAACCATCAGAATGGTGGAAAATAGGCAAATATTTGGAGAAAATTTCTGTTGAGAGGAAGATGTTAGAGAAATAAGACACAACTGATGCTTTTAGAGGCGCTTCCATTCAGAGTGTGTAAAATCCACTCCAACCCACTGATGCTGCGTGAGTCTGTGGTAATAAAACCAACCATTAGCTTTCAGTTCCTGACAGTAGAATTTATTTATCAGGAACCTGATTTGTTCTGTGCATGTGTGAAAATACCACTTCCTGTCAAAAGCATTTCACAGAGTTCAACCCAAGTTAATCGGGATTATCTTCAGTTTTACTGATGATAAACTGGAAGATTCAAATGATTTCTGACATTTGTTGTGTCTAATATATGCATTAATTAAATCTAGGATGGATGGATGGATAAGTAAAAAAAATCAACAAAATAAGAAGCAAAATAGACAAAAATGCACAATCAACAAAATCAATGAAAAATGAACAAAATAAGATAAAATGAAGAGAAACTATGCAAAATAGGCAAGAAAATGAAGAAAAAAAACTCAAATAAGTAGTGCTATGGATAAAAAGACCAAAATAATGAACAAAATGAATTTAAAAAAATAAAGAATATTCAAGAAAATGAACAAAAGGAAAAACAAAAACAAACAAAACTATGCAGCACAATGAACAAAAAGAACAAAATAATGGAAAGTCAGATAGATAGATAGATAGATAGATAGATAGATAGATAGATAGATAGATAGATAGATAGATAGATAGATAGATAGATAGATAGATAGATAGAAATGTCAGCTTGATAGATGGATAATTAAGAAAATGAATAAAAATTTGTAAAATAAATAAATAAATAATAACAATAAGGAAAATAATTGACAAAAATGGACAAAAATAAGCATCAAAATAAGTAAAAACAAAAAAATAAGCAGCAAAATTAGTGGGAAATGCACAAAATGAATGAAAAATGAACAAAACAGGCAAGAAAAGTGACAAAAATATACATCAATTCTTACAATGAACAAAAAGAATACAGATATATTGATTGGTTGACTGACTGACTGACTGATTTCTTTCTTTCTTTCTTTCTTTCTTTCTTTCTTTCTTTCTTTCTTTCTTTCTTTCTTTCTTTCTTTCTTTCTTTCTGTCTTTCTTTCTTTCTTTCTTGAGCCAGAAGTGAAGTCAGTGACAGATTTAAAGAAAGTGTGAGTTTGTTGCCATAACCTCAAATACCAAATACTCAGTAACGGTCATATTTTTAACTCTTTAAATGCCATGTTTGTAATGCACATAAACCTTTTTTTTTTTTTTTTTTTATGCAAAACACTAAGAACTATTTTTTTCTGCAATATACCACATAAAATTAGATTATTTATTGTTCGATGTTGTTCCTCCTGTCGTATGTCAGTGATGAACACCAACATTGGTTTAGATTCATTATTAGTTTTGGTTCTGGGTCAAATGTTAAACGCTAAAACGCATCAGTGTGTACTTTGTACTCACTTGGTTGAAGGGTGTTAGTGTAGGAATTTAACACTGTTTATTATGGGATGGTTTTAGTGGGCGGGACAGAATTTTAACCCTGTAAAGCCTGGACCATTAAGACACTGACAGAAAATTCCAGATCTTTGAAACTGGAGGCTTTATTGGTCCTTCTGAACAACCCAGAGGAAGAATGTCCACTAGGGTGGACAGTGTGTTCAGGTTAGATGAGACGATGCCAGGGTTTTATTTACCATAAAAACAGCTCAGTTATGGCTCAGGTAGAAGGGTCAAGATGAGGGATGAAATAAGAAACACAACAAAGTAGGGCTGTGCAATTAATCGAAATTCGATTACGATTTCGATTATTACACTCAACGATTACAAAAATTATGTAATCGAGAAAAAACGATTATTAATTTTGAGTTGTTTTAATTCACGCGCACGCAAGCTCCCATGAGCTGCTCTGCCCCGCCCCCCTCTAAGCTACAGCTGCCTGCTAGCCGGCAGGTCCACCCCAAGAGGAAAGTCGTACTAGCGGTCTGGAAAAACGGCAGGAGAATCCCAGCAGAAGTGCTTGGTAAACAAAAAAGGCAAGTCCAATTCAATTGTATGGAATCACTTTGGGTTTGATGAAGAAGACGAAGAGCAAAAACACATCACGTGCAAAAAGTGTTTCGTAGTTGTGTCCGCACCGACCGCTAACACAACAAACCTTTAAACCATCTAAAGTTTAACCACCGCCACCGTGATCATAATCTTATGAAAAACTAAAACGCATAAAAACAACTTCGTCCGCAATGCAATCTTCAGTCTCCGAATCTCTTTACGCTGTAACTCCCGTATTAACCTAACCTAACCCTAACGTACGTATTCCAGATGGCTGATGTAAACAGAAGGCCTGAACTGAAACCTCACAGCACGCCACTGAATTTACTGTTTCATACTACACTGAACATACTTGAATTTATAATTTGCACTTTACGTGAGTTTTTTTTTTTGTTGTTGCTCCAGTTCTATGGCAAGTCTATAGCAGTTTAATTACAGTGCACTATTTGTTTACAAAAGGAAACATACTTGAATTTACAGTACACTTATTTGCATTCAAAGATTTTTTTGTTTCGTACAAAAGTGAACATACTTTGTTTTAGTGGTTAAAAGCTTTATTTATGTTTAAAGAGTATATTTTACATTGTTTTGCAAGAAAAAAATAAACAACTTTAAGGTTAACAAATAATCGTTTTTAATAATCGTGATTTCAATTATTGCTAAAATAATCGTGATTATTTTTTTTTCCTATAATCGAGCAGCCCTACAACAAAGCATGGAACTGGAACTACTACTGAAGCAGAAGATGGCATTTGTATTCATGTTCCTGTGTTAATGATGGGATGGGCTGTTTTTCTGTGTGGACTAAATTCAGTTTCAGGTCATTTCAGTGTTTTTTCTGCTTTCATTTGTGACTGTTTTGTCCTCACAGTTCATGTTCTCTGTCACGGCCCATGCAGTTCTTTTCTTTGGAATAATCATCTTTACTTATTTTTATAGCATTATAAATATTGCATTAAAAATGCTCATCACACGCCTGTGGAAACAGCAGCTATTGTTTGTTTCCTCTGTGATTCACCGTATTAGTTTTTGTCAGATAATTCTTTCCTCATTTAATGGAGCTGGGCTCTTACTTTGCCGGTTTCCATTCATTCAAAGCTCATTTCTGTTCCATTTCATCTCGCCGTACTCTTAAAATAAATTTCCGTCCATTACTTGAGCAGATGGAGCAGATCTGTTGTATAATGTTCCCATCCAGTGGTGGTTAACCCTCTGGTTTTCCACCCTGAGGCCCTTTAACCACATAAAGCACATGATCTGCACAGCACCGAAGTCATGTCACAGTGTTTTTCATACACGTCCATGAAGATAGATTCTGTTCATTTAAATGTCATTTTGTTTTTGTCTTATTTTGATTGTTTAATTTTATTTTGTTTCTCTGCATGTTCGAAATAAGAAATAAATAAACAAAGACAGGTTTTTTTTTTTTTTACTTTTTTTTTTTTTTTTTTTTTTTTTTACTTTTTTTTTGTATTTCATCAACTACAGCCATTAAGAAAAATACCAAATAGGCAATAACTGTTACATTTTAAGCCTTTAATTGTCATGTTTGTAATGGAAACAAACCTTTTTTATGCAAAAAAAAAAAACCCACAAAAATCTTTCTTTTTTTTCAGTAAACCACACAATTACTTCATTTTTGCTTTTGACAGCCTGGCAGATGGCAATGATTAACAGCAACATATATATATTATTATTATTTTTGTGCTAGATCAAATGTTAAATGCAAAAAAGTGTCAATGTGCATTTTTTACTCACTTCAGAGAAAGGTGCTGGTGTTGTAGTTGTCTAAAATGAAAGAGTTTTGAATTCTGACCTAATACAAACTGTGAAAAATAATCTGATTTTTGTAACATGAAGTGTGCAAAGTGTGCATAATATGCTCACCCTGATACTGGAGGGTTAATAGTTAAAAAACAAAAAAGAGAGAAAGAATGAGCAATTTTTCCTTTAGTTATTGTGACAAAAATAGATTGGTTTATAGAGACATGTTTTCATCAGCTGTTTTTATGCACATTTTCAACCTGAACCCTGAAAATTTGACAAAAATGGCTAAATATCCCCAAAACCAAAGCGGTAAATACTGATGTATTAATTGTTGTACAGATGGATGACATCTTAAAGGAAAGGTTTAGTCCTTCAGGCTGAGAACAAATCCAACAAATGTGTAATTTTCCATTTTTTTTAAATCATGCAAAAATGAAAGACTTTTGAATTCTGCCCTAATACAAACTGTGAGAAATAATCTGACCTTTTATAATGTCATGTGCAAAGTGTGCATAATATGCTCATCCAGATACCATAAGGTTAATGTTAAAAAATTAAAAAAAAATAAAAAAGAGAGAAAGATTCAGTAATTTTTCCTTCTGTTATTGTGAGAAAAATAGATTGGTTTGTATATACATGTTTTTGCAATCTGTTTTTATGCACATTTTTAACTTGAACCATGAAAATTTGACAAAAAATCTCAAAATATCCCCAAAAATAAAGCAGTAATCACTGGTGTATTAAAGGTTGTACAGATGGATGTAATCTGAAAAGCAGATTCAAGGAAAGGTCTGGTCCTTCAGGAGTAAATATGGGGCGAGAACCACCAGTTTGGAAACAAATCTGAGAGAAAAAAAAAAAAAACCACACACAAAGTGTAAAGTGTGCTTAATATACTCACCCAGATGCCAGAAGGTTAATAATAATAATAATAATAATAATAATAATAATAATGACTAAATAAATGAATAAAAAAAGAGAAGGAATGAGCAACTTTTTTCTTCTGTTGTGAGAAAAATAAATTGGTTTGTATATACATGTTTTCATCAGATGTTTTTATCCACATTTTCAACTTGAACCCTGAAACTTTGACAAAAATCGCAAAATGTCCCAAAAAAAAGATGCGGTAACTACTGGTGTATTAAAGGTTGTACAGATGGATGTATTCTGAAAAGCAGATTCAAGGAAAGGTCTGGTCCTTCAGGAGTAAATATGGGGCGAGAACCAACAAATCTGAGAGAAAAATATAAAAACAAACAAACAAAAAAACACATGAAGTGCAAAGTGTGCATAATATGCTCACCCCGATACCAGAGGGTTAATAGCAAAAAAATGACAAAGAATGAGCATTTTTTCCCTTTGTTATTGTGAGGAAAAATACATTGGTTTTTATATCCATGTTTTCATCAGATGTTTTTATCCATATTTTCAACCTGAAACCTGAAAATTGAACAAAAATCTCAAAATATCCCCAAAACTAAAGCAGTATTTACTGGTGTATTAAAGGATGGACAGGTGGATGTATTCTGAAAAGCAGATCCAAGGAAAGGTCTGGTCCTTCAGGAGTAAATATGGGGCGAGAACCACCAGTTTGAAAACAAATCTGAGAGAAAAAAAAAAAAAGCACACATGAAGAGCAACGTGTGCTTAATTTGCTCACCCAGATACCAGGAGGTTAATAATAATAAAAAATTTAATGAATAAATTTAAAAAAGAGAAGGAATGAGCAACTTTTTCCTTCTGTTATTGTGAGAAAAATAGATTGGTTTATGTTTTCATCAGCTGCTTTTATGCACATTTTCAACCTCAACCCTGAAAATTGGACAAAAATCTCAAAATTTCCCCAAAACTAAAGCAGTAACTGCTGGTGTTTTAAAGCTTGTACAGATGGATGTAATCTGGATTTGACCCACAAACATTTTAAAGGAAAGATTTAGTTCTTTAGACCCAGAACCATCAGTTTGACAACAAATCTGAGAGAAAATAGTTTAAAAAAAAACCCTCATGAAGTGCAAAGTGTGCATAATCTGCTCACCCAGATCCCACGAGGTGTCCCTGTTTCAGAGTTTTTGGTCCGCGTTGCTGTTTTCCGTTGTCGTCTGTTCTCGTTGACACTTTGACCAGACTTTTCGTGCGTTCACCTTGGACAGTTAACACCGTTGTGGAGCCGTTAGTGGAGGGAACATCACACTGAAGCTCATCATCCTTTCACTTCTTCCCTTTATCACCGTAGGCTTGTTAACCTTTTACTGCCGGCTCTGTGGATAAAACGCTCTACAAAGCGGCGGGCTTCCTTCAGTCGCTGTCGTAAAGTGGCGGCCCACACGGCGTTCTGCAGAGAGGATTACACATAACGGAGCTCAAAGACCCGGGAAGCTGATTTTCTAATGCCCCTAACTCACTGTACACTACTTTTCATTGCCTCCATCAAAAAGTAAATTAAAGGCCTATTTGCTCAGACACAGTAATATGTGGGAACCTGGTGTAACGCCTGAACCAGCAGGAAGCCCAGGAGAGTAACGGGAAAAAGGACGAACGGACGGATGGAGCGGGAAGACCAGCAGGGTTTAAACACTGGCAACGAAAAACAGAAAAACAATCTGAACCCTTAGGAGGTCTGTAGAGCCAATAATGTAAGAACAGCTGATAACGTCATAATCTGCCAATTTTAAAATGTAATAAGCCAATAACATGATAAAAGTCCTGAACCCATAATGTAATGACTTTTGGCCAATAGCATTATAACTTATTGGCTGGTTATTACGTTATTGTCCTGGTAAAAAAAGGATTCTTTGCAAATGTAAGAACTGAGCCAATAACGTAATAAGTTATAACGTTATCGGCCAAAATCTGTTACATTATCGTTTCAGGACTTTGATTACGTTATTGGCCTATTGCATTTTAAAAATGGCAGATTTATTATGTTATCGGTTGTTATTACATTATCGGCTTCTACAGGGTCTGAGCCTGTTTTGGTCATTTTTCAGTCCTTTTGATTTTGCCTTCATATACTATATAAAGAAATGTTTACTATACCCATGTTTAGTATCTTTTTTTCTCTGCCTATTATTTTTTCACTTTAACCTACTATATCAACACAAAAGGCCAAAAAACACACAAAAAATATAAAATCTGATTTGAAAAATGTATATAACTGGCGGCATTGTACCCATGGTGCCATTGTACAATAGCGCCCTCCCGTGGTGCAACAGCGGCATTACACCCGTACACCCTCCTGTGCTGCAACATCGGGACACGCATTGGACACACGTCGAACACAGAACGTCCATTACAGTAGGATTTATTTCATATGTAATGTAGTGTATATGTTATGCCAATAGATGGCGCTATTACACCACAGTTTCATCTTAAACTCCCATTTCGGTGGGGTTTTTTTTTTTTTTTTGGTCCCTCTGTTACCGCGTAGGGTTGGTACCGGTAGTTTAGGACGCCATGTTTTCTTTAGTATGCTGTACAGTCGCTACAGGTGAGCTACGATATTTGCACTAACTGTCAAAAACATAAAATTATCAAAGGCTTTGGCACTTAAGAGTACATTTTGTGAGTTATTTTGTTATTTGAAGTGCAAGATAATTTATATCCAGATGATTTGTGGAGTTAAAACCTTTATAATTGAAGTGAGTGCGACTTTTGTTGGTTGCCTGTTAAAATTGCGTTCAGAGATCTGATTTGGTCTTAAGATGTTTTAGCTTCTACTTATGGTGCTTTACCTGTGGTTTTGTGATGTAAGAACGCTGATTTAGTACGCCGTATCACCCTACAGATGATCGTTGGACAAAATAAACGGTCCCGCCACGATTCTGAACGTCTCTCTGTTTCATTTCCTACAGACTGCACCCCCGCTGGCATCCCATAAACACACACTACGCAGAGCCACGTACAGGGGTTGGACAAAATAATGGAAACACCTTCACCTCAAGATGATAATGCCCCAATCCATACAGCTAGAATTGTTAAAGAATGGCATGAGGAACATTCTAATGAAGTTGAGCATCTCGTATGGCCGGCACAGTCCCCAGACCTCAACATTATTGAGCATTTATGGTCAGTTTTAGAGATTCAAGTAAGACGTCGATTTCCACCGCCATCGTCTCTAAAAGAGTTGGAGGGTATTCTAACTGAAGAATGGCTTAAAATTCCTTTGGAAACAATTCACAAGTTGTATGAATCAATACCTCGGAGAATTGAGGCTGTAATTACCGCAAAAGGCGGACCTACACCATATTAAATTATATTTTGTTGATTTTTTAAGGTGTTTCCATTATTTTGTCCAACCCCTGTAGCTGTGGCAGTGTATGAAACCAAGGCTGTGGGACAGGGAGAGAGATATGGCTACACATAAATAACACACAGATGCTTAACGAGCCTTTTCATAGACTTTAAAAGTGAATATTGGTTCCAAATGTTAGGTATAGAAAATTAAAATTGTAATAAAGTCAAACTATTCTCAAATATTTGACGTCAAAGCAGATCTTTACGAAGGCGTTTTCTCCAGTTTTCTCCTTTCCTTTCTGGTGTCATTACTCAGAAATAGGGTTGAAGATGGACCTGTGGAGTTGAATGAATGAAGAATTCAAACCCAAGCAGAGCATTTACAGTTTATGGAGAACACAGGGAAATGTGAGAAAATGAAGAATTCCATTTAAAAAAGACAAATATCACTGCTTTAAAGTCACAGAAGGATGAGATTCACTTAAACTGGAACTGTTCACCTGTAACTGACATGGTTCACAGAACAACTATAAAAAACCCCAAATGTAAATACTTTACTTTCTTTAACCATTTAATGATTCCAATTAGTACAGGCCTAGATTTATTTATGGGTTTTTTTTGCAATAAAAGTGTCAGAAAATGTTTTTTTTTCGAATTCTTTTACACTTTTTTTCAAGAACCCAACTTTCAGTATGTGTCCATTAATTATCATTAGTATATGTAATAAATGCTTAAAACAGTGTGTTGAAATTATTAGGAAAAACAACTGTAAATGTAATATTCAAATAATAATAAAAAAATAACATAATATTTAGAATGAAAATGTTTGAGATTTTAGAAATAAACTTTCAACTCTTTTCCATGTGTTGATCCGTTTTAGTTGGTCTAGATCATTGTGTGTGTCCATGTTCTTCTTATTTTTGGTTCTTTCTACTCATTTGGATCCTGTTGATAGTCTGTGTTCACTTTCTGTCTAGTTGTAGACAGAGCCCCTCATTCCACTGACAAAAACATCTATCATCTGATTCAAATACAAACTGCATCTGTGTATGCCCTGGATAGATCTGCAGAGATTTACTTTTAAATATACATACATTTATAGCACATTTACAGCTAAAATACAGCTATCAATGAACGATACAAACTGGAAAATACAAATAAAAACAGTGGAAAAAAAAGGCAAAAAAAACCCACTAAACAGCTAAACCTGACAAAAACACTCCAAAACAGCACTATCACTGTTATATACAAATATTTACCTGAATTCACCACTAAAACTTTGCTAAAACACCATTAAAAGTAGTAAGTATCTCTCACCGACTGCACTCTGCTGCTCTCTGCTCCGCCCACTTCCACCCACCCCCTCAGCCAATGTAAACCTCTACCCTAATGTGTTACATGTCAATCAAAAGCTCCAGATTCCAGCTTTCAGAATTTGCCGTTTGAATTTTGTCAATAGCAAAAACGGTTCAGGAATTACGGTTATTTATTTATTTATTTATTTATTTTTTACGATAATGTGAATACCATAAAATGGAGACGCACATGGTCCTAAAAGGGTTAAACACAGATTAGTGAAACTTATCTTTTTTGTTACTTGAAGCTGCATCGACCGACAGCAGAAACAAATGAAAGCTTCATCAGAAAAGGCAACAAATATTCAGTTTTATAGAATCTTATTGTTGGAAATACTGTTTTAAACATGGGCGTTAAATGTTCAAACAGGTTCAAATGATGTGGATCAACTAAGGAAACGTAATGTAAAGAGCTTGTACTTAGTAATAAAACAGAGATGAATGAAAGTGAAAAATATAGTAAGTAATATCGGATGTTTTTCATTGATAGATTGGGTGTAAATATAGTACTCATTTCTTTTGTGGAAGTGGTTTTAGAATTTGAATCTGAATTTATCTGATTTTCTGTGATTTGTTCAAATGGTTAAAATGTTCGGACTGATCCTTGAACTGCTCTCGGCTCTTTCTCAGACATTAATCTGTCAGGATTCATGTGGAATCTGTGCCAAATACTTCCAGAACCTCATCTGAGGCGAAATTTACCAGAACAGGACGTGAGCGCTCATCAGTCGACGACATGCAGACGTGGCGGCGGTCGCCATCCGACTCCCGGCCGCCGCTCCGAAACAAATATCCATCAGGCAGCGTCGCCACCGCGCTGTAAATCAGCATGTGGCACAAACGTATTACCTGCCCCCCCCCCCCCCCCCCGCCGGCTGAGAAGATGGTGGGGGGGGTATGTCGGAGATTTGAAAGAGACTCTGAACTGTCATATGACCTGCATCAGAGGAAAAAATGAAAACAAACGATGAAATAAATAAGATGAAAATATGAAAAGCACAGCTCATCCATCAGAGAAACACTGCTCAGGTGTGACATCCAGCAGGTGACAGCAGAGAAGAATGACCTGGAGGAGGAGGTGAGGAAGGAGCAGGAGGTGAGGAAGAAGGAGGAGGAGGTGAGGAAGGAGCAAGAGGAGGTGAGGAAGAAGGAGGTGAGGAAGGAGGAGAAAGGAGGTGAGGAAATGAGGAGGTGAGAAAGGAGCAAGAGGAGGTGAGGAGGAAGGAGATGGAAGGAGGAGGTGGAAAGAGGTCAGAAAGGGGGAGGAAAGGGAGGAGGTGGAAAGAAGGAGAAAGGAGGTGGTGAGGAAGAAGAAGGTAAAAGGAGGAGGTGGAAGGAGGTGAGGAAGAATGAGAGAGGAGGTAAGGAAGAAGGAGGTAGGAGGAAAAAGGAGGTGAGGAAGAAGGTGGAAGAAGGAAGAGGTGAGGAAAGAGCAGGAGGAGGTGAGGAAGAAGGAGATGGAAGGAGGAGGAAAGGAACAAGGTGAGGAAGGAGAAAGGAGGAGGTGGAAGGAGGTGAGGAAACGGGAGAAAGGAGGAAGAAATGAAAGAGGAGAAAGGAGGTGAGGAAAGAAGGAGATGGAAAGAGTTGAGGAAGCAGGAGAAAGGAGGAAAGGAAGGAGATGAGGAAAGGAGGAGGGAGGAGGTGGAAGGAGGTGAGGAAGGAGGAGAAAGGAGAGGTGAAGAGGAAGGAGGAGGAAGAAGGTAAAAGGAGAAGGAGGTGAGGAAGGGGGAGGAGGTTACCGTGGAAACGCCGTCATCTTCTCCACCACTGTGTCCAGTCAGACCAGTGCAGGTGGACACACTGGGGTCATGTTCAGACAGACTGGACTGAAAAAGTCAGTTTTCCTCTGTTTCTGACATAATAACCTTCTACATTCTGTATTTTCTTTAACATCTACATGATCAGTGAATTAAATGTAGGAAAAAAACGATTTTCATTGGAAAAAAAAATGCAAAAATACAGAAGATAATATTAAAATAAATAGTGATAAATCACCGAAGAAAGATTAAATAGAAAAAATAATTTGGAAACTGACTCAAACGTATCGCTGGGTCTTTATGGGTGAAGAAAATATGTAAAAATGAAAAAACCAAACGTCGTGGTTGTGAGTGTTGTCGTGGGTAAACCTGTGTGGTCCTCATGTGTGTTGTTCCAGAACAGTGTGTGAACTTCAGTCAGTTCGTCTGTGTTTGGTTGTGACTGGGTTGGGTCTGCGTTCGTACTTTGTCTCCGTTCTCCTGAGAGCCTCTACGGTGGGCGGACACCCCCCCCCCCCCCCCCATGGCGTTTAACCCCCTATTGAGCCTCAATAAGAAGTTGACTTTGCCGCTCCCAGTCTGCGTTGTCCCAGCTTTTCTTCTCATTAGGCATGTGGGAGCAGATGATTTCTGTTCTTTTCTTCTCGGCAGCACAGCCAAAGTGGAATTACACCCGGCCGGCGCTGCTTCTCTTCGGGGTGCTTTTATGGATCTCAGCCTCTCCCGCAGCAGCGCGGCAGATTATTAATCAGATTCATAAATAATAAAAGGTGGCAGCGAGGCCCCTGGGCGCCGGGGCCACTGCTTCTACCACAGCGGGAGAAATGATGGAGGATAAGTCACACAGAACAATATTAACACAAAGCCAGCTGGATTTAGCCAAAGTCTGCGAACAGTCCACCTGAGGAGGGGGGGGGGGGACGTCTTTATAAAACCTGGGCTGGTTAATATTCCACCAGTGGCTCAGGCTGCAGAGGAAATTAGCATGAGGCTAATCTCTCTAATTCTGTGTGTGTTTAAGCCGCCGCTACCTGAGAGACGAGAGTTACTGTCAGCTCTGAAAAGTTTCTCACAGGTGTTTCCACGGCCGCAGAGTTAATACACCGTGAACTCAAGTAATTATGTTGAACTATTGTCTAATGACGCACATTTATTTGGCTAATCCCAAAATCCACTATATGGACAAAAGTATGTGGACACGTCAGATTCAGGTGTTTGTTTTCTAACGGGTCTGGGATACAAAACAATAATGACTAATGTCAGAATATAGTTTCAGTCACATTGGATGAAATGAACAAAAAAAAAAACAACAAATGTGGACAAATTAGCAAAAGATTTACTAAAATACAGTTTAAACAAAATCAAATAAGCAACAAAATGAACAAAAACAGCCAAAGTAATAATAACATGACCAAAAATTAATAATAAATCGACAAAATAATAAGTAACATTAACAAAATAAACCCCAAACTGAACAAAATTGAAGAAAAACATTTAAAAAGGTAGGAAAATGAACAAAACCAAGTAAAATAATGAACAAAATTGAATAAAAAAATTTGCAAAATAAACATAACATGGAGAAAATAAGCACTAATGTGAACAAAATTAATAAAAAAAAAACATGTAAACATTGATTCATAGTAAAACCCATGGAGTTCACTAAAAGATCCACTATATGGACAAAAGTATGTGGACACGTTGGATTCAGGTGTTTGTTTTCTAACAGGGGTCTGGGATACAAAACAATGATGACTAATGTCAGAATATAGTTTTATATTATGGGATGTAGCCATGAGTTTGATCAATCACAGTGGATAAAATGGAAAAAAACAAAAAACAAAGAACAAATGTGGGAAAAACTAGCAATAGATTTAGTAAAATAAAGTTTGAAAAAATCAAATAAGCAACAAAATGAATAAAAACAGCCAAAGTAATAAATAAAATGAACAAAAAATAGTTGACAAAATAATAATTAACATAAACAAAATCAGACAGAAACTGAACAAAATTTAAGAAAAAATGTAAAAAGTAGGAAAATGAACAAAAACAAGTAAAATAATGAACAAAATGGACAAAAGCAAATAAGACAATTTACAAAAAATAAAAAAGAACGTGGAGAAAATAAGCAATAAACAGAATAAATAAAAAACATGTAAACTGATTCATCAGTAAAACCCACGGAGTTCGATAAGTGACAGTGGATGGACTCCCTGGGCAAGTGACTATTTTTGGTCATTTCCACAAACATTAAATATGGGTCCAATCTCGTTTGTTTTTATAAAACTAAACAGTGATTCAGACAGATTTTACAGACATGTTGAAGCTGTAAACAGTGAATGTGAGTGCTTTTTGTCCGTTTATGACCTTGTAACAGTTGTTTTATTGCATGTGTTTACTTTTTACCAAGTGCTGCTGGGACGTTTTATGGCAAGAGGAGGGAGGCTGTTGTCACGGCAACCGACGAGGAGGTAGATTACCATGTCCAATAACACACTAAGGTTAAAATTTTAAATATCAGACTATTTTAATGAGTGACCCATGAAGGGCCTTTGGGGGGGTATTGCCCCCCCCGGTGCCCAGGCCTAGAGCCGGCCCTGGTGTGTATGCTGCTGTTCTGTCCTGGTCCTTGGCATGTTCTGTACTTGTCGTGTCTTTTCTCGTGGCCGTGGGTCCATGTGTTCATTCACTGGTTTCACACATGACTCCCCTCATTGCGTCTTGAACCTTTAGTTCAGCTCTCATGGTTGTTGTTTTTTTTTTTATCCATCCGAGCGTCCTTCAACAATTATCTCCACTCATTAATTCCTCTGTGTCTGCTCATCAGCCTCCCTCCCTCCGTCCGGTCGCTCATGTCCGTGATGTAACATCCATGTAACATGGTTCATGGTTGTGCGGAGGTGAAGATCTTCAAACATGCGTGAAGATGTGACTGAGCCGTCCACCTGAGCCCAGGTCACAGGCGCCGTTTGTCCATCAGCGTCGGTCCAGTGAAGCCCAGTGGAGCGAGGACGACGCCGTATGCAAATGGATTCAAGGTGCAGGAGGCAGGAAACCAGGAGGAGGAGGAGGAGGAACACGGAGGTAGAGGTAGAAGCAGGGCAGGATTCAAACCTGTTCATTACACTGGTCATCAACAAATGTATTGTTTCAGTTTTTTGAGCTGATCTAGGATCATTTTGGTGCTGAATCCAAAAATCACATTCATTTTGCTCAATCAGGTCAACTTTCTGAACTATGCTACATATTGGCTTTTGAACATTTTTGCTTACATTTATGGGCATTTTCACATCATATGATACAAAATTCTTTCATATTTCTTGCATATTTCTTGAGTTCTGAAGATTTTACTTTTGCCAATTTATGATTAATGTTTTTTTTTAATATTACAGGTGAATGAAATGGCTTCGACTAGAAGATCGTGCAGAAATAAGCCTGACGTATTCTGCTCCATCTGCGGTGAATACACCATTGTACCTAACAGGAATCAAGTCACAAGTTTCATAAAGTGTGCTTACCAATCTGATTTTGGTATTAATTCTTATATTTTGTGAGAAGATCAAATTTTTCAAAATCAAATTAACCAAAAAACCTGACCTGATTGAGAAAAACAGATGTCATTTTGGATTTAGCGGTGCAAAATGGTCCTACTTCAGTTGAAAAAACCTAGACAATTTGCAAAAAACATTTTTTTTAACCCAGTGTTACGAAAGAAGCTGTAGGTTCCGTTCAGTGATGTAACAGTAGTTAGTGTGAACAGATCCACCTTTAAATGGTTCTGAATCCAACATCTGTTCCACTGGGATGGGTCACAGTTTCAGATCTGTCCGTTGTTCACCTTCTTCTGGGTTTGTTTCAGACTCGTCACTTGTTTCTCAGAATTTCATCACAGTTTGCATCGGTCTGTCGCCATGTTCAGATTAAAAATGAAGAGACTTTTTTTTTTTTTCCTAGCCCTGTGCAATAACTTCAAAACCAGTCCCAGTGTCCCTGTACGTCAGCATCTGTTCTATGTGGATCAGAACCAGTTGAATGTGTGAGGTTGTTCAGGTTCTGTTCTGTGTTCCAGTCCTGTGGTTCTGGATGCACATCAACCTAACTATAGAAGTGGGCGGGACTTTCACTGGAGGAGAACTCAACTCATCCAATCACAGTCCATATATGACTTGTATCAGTGACCAGTAGGAACTAGACTGATATCTGGAACCATGTACATGTTCTAAACCATCAACAGATGGACCAGTAGTAGGAAAGGAACATAATATTTAAAAAATTTATCAAAAATGAAAAAAAATCAGAATAAAAAATGCACATTGACACAATTTAGCATTTAACATTTGACCTAGCACAAAAAATATAATAATAATGTATATTAACTAACACTGGTGTTAATCACTCACATATGCCAGGATGAAAAAACAAAAACAAACTAATCCAATGTTTGTGTCGTATACTGAAAAAAAAAAAACACTTTTTTTGTGTGTTTTTTTTGGATCAGTAATATGTTTTGTGTTGTTTTTTCTTTATGGCTTAAGTTGATGAAATGCAAAAAATAAAAATAAAAAATTAAAGTGAGAAACAAACTATGAAAACATTTGGA
Source organism: Sphaeramia orbicularis (assembly GCF_902148855.1). Lineage (NCBI taxonomy): Eukaryota > Metazoa > Chordata > Actinopteri > Kurtiformes > Apogonidae > Sphaeramia > Sphaeramia orbicularis. Next base: position 3,312,108 of record NC_043966.1, read on the forward strand.
CATTAATACTGTACTGTGTAGATTATGCACTTTTGGTGGTTAAAGGAACTTTATGGTTTAATTATGGCACTGAATTATCTCCGTATTATCTGGATGGGATAGCGGGGTTAAGGTAAAAAAAAAAAGAAAACAAAGTACTCACAGTACAAATACTCACAGTTATTGAGTATTTGGTAAATTTGTTTGTGACTCAAGTAAAGGAAAAAAAAATTAAAAAGTTAAAAACAAACTGTGTGTAAATTGTTTTGACACACTGCAAAAATCCAAATGTGACCAGGTGCATTTTTCTCATTTTTGGTCCAAACATCGTCTCACATTTAAAATCAGACAGAATCACCTACAGAGGAACTTTACAGTGAGATAGAAGAACTGATTTATAGACAGCAGATCTGGAAAATCTGATGTCAAGAAGATTTACCAAGATAATTTTCACTTGTTCCATTGGCAGATTTTTTTATTTTTTTTCTTCCTTAATTCAAGGTTTGTTTGTTTGTTTGTTTTGCTTAATTCAAGATTTTTTTTTTGCTTAATTCAAGATTTTTTGGCTTACTTGAAGAATTTTTTGCTCATCCATCCATCCATTGTCTTCCGCTTATCCACTATATCTCTGGGCTGGCCTGGGAACGCCTTGGGGTCCCCCCGGAAGAGCCAAAGGAGGAGTCTGGGGATCTGGGGAGAGGGAAGTCTGGGCATCCCTGCTCAGACTGTTGCCCCCGCAACCCGCAATTTTTTGCTAAATTCAAGGTTTTTTGCTTGATTCAGGATTTTTTGCTAAGTTCAAGATTGTTTTTGCTTAATTCAAGATTTTTTGCATTGTTCAAGATTTTTAGCTTAATTCAAGATTTATTTATTTTTTTTGCTTAATTCAAGATTTTTTTACTTAATTCAAGCAAAAAAAAAAAAAAATCTGCCAATGGAACAAGTGAAAATTATCCTGGTCAGATATCTTGAAATCAGATTTTCCAGATCTATTGTCTAAAAATCAGTTCTTATATCTCAGTGAAAAGTTCCTCTTTAGGTGATTCTCTTATTTTAAGTGTGAGGAGTTTTTTGGACTAGAAATGAGACAAATACACTTGTTCAGATTTAGATTTTTGTGGTGTTTGACTACGGTACTGTTCAGATTATACGCTTTAGGTACCAGGTTCAACATGAACAAATTTCTCTTCATTAATGCGTTTGTTGCTGATGTTTACTGAAGATTTATTAAAACGCGTCAGACTGATCCTTGAAAGTTTTTATTAAAGTCTAATTTTCTTGAACTTGGACTTGAATGTAAATGACGTGAACCTGCTTTAAAACCACGTCCATAAAGTTCTTCACCATCAGACCAAACTATTAAAGTGGACGCTGGCTTCGGCTCGTCTTCTCCCAGAACCGGTAATTTGGGTCGGGTGGCTGCTGAACCCAGAACAAAGCCCGAGGTCGCAGCGACTTATCGGACCGTGACCTTTGACCCGCGGCGGCTGCATAAATGAGTGGGTATTAGCGGCGGCGCTGCATAAGTGGCAGGTTATGGAAATGAGAGGTGATCTTTCCACCTGGGAGCGATAACCTCGGCGTTAATCCTCACTTCCCGACCTCCTGCTGCCCTCCTGTTCAACGCTTTCATTAGAGTTTAATCACTGCCCAAAAAAAGACAGAAAAATAATAATAACAGCCTCCGCTGAACAGGAGTTAAAGAGACACAGCGTCCGACAGGAGGAGCAGTCAGAGCGGTCGGATCAGAACCAGACTAATAATCACAGAAGCATAGACTAATAATGACAAATACAAACATTTATCTGTGTTTTAGACGGAAAACAGTCAAATTACATAGAAAATATATTTACATCTATTAACGATCCTTTAATGAATGTGAATAACATGAACAACCACATTTATTATTAAAATAAGTCTCAGTAAATCTGTCAGTTCTGCCTCCACTGATCATTTCCACATGAACATTAGAACAGCTGATCTGCAAATAATAATAATAATAATAATAATAATAATAATAATAATAATAATAATAATAATAATAATAATATAATCTACAAATATACAAGACTAAAACCAAACAGGACTTCCTCACTCTCTTTATCGTCTAATTTTTCTATTTCCTCTTCCTATCTTCCTGATCTCCTCCTTCCTTTATTCCTTCACTTCCTGCTGTGCCTCCTCATTTCCTTTCCTTCTCTGATTTCCTCCATCTCCTCTCCTTCTGAACTTTCTGTACCTCCTTGTTCTCCTCATTTCCTTTCCCACCCTCACCCCTTCCTATCGTTCATTTCCTTATCTCTTTCTTCACTACCTCCTGTACCTCCTCATCTCCTCTCCCTTCCTCCTTCTCTTCCTCCTCCTCCTCCTCCTTCTCTCCTTCCCTCCTCCTCATCCTCTCCTCCTCCTCCCCCCTCCTCTCCCATAAACACACCTGTATCTTTATTTTCCTCTCCTCCTCCTCTCCTTCCCTCCTTCTCTTCCTCCTCCTCCTCTCCTCTCCTTCCCTCCTCCTCCTCCCCTCCTTCCCTCCTTCTCTCCTCCTCCTCTCCTCCTCCTTCTCCTCCTCCTGCTCCTCCTCCTCTCCCATAGATCACACCTGTATCTGTATTTTCCTCTCCTCCTCCTCCTCCTCCTCTTCTTCTCTCCTCCTTCCCTCCTCCTCCTCCTCCTCCTCCTCCTCCTCCTCCTCTCCATAGATCACACCTGTATCTGTATTTTCCTCTCCTCCTCCCCTCCTTCCCTCCTCCTCCTCCTCCTCCTCCTCCTCCTCCTCCTCCTCTCCCATAGATCACACCTGTATCTGTATTTTCCTCTCCTCCTCCTCCTCCTCCTCTTCTTCTCTCCTCCTCCTCCTCCTCCTCCTCTTCTTCTCTCCTCCTTCCCTCCTCCTCCTCCTCCTCTCCCATAGATCACACCTGTATCTGTATTTTCCTCTCCTCCTCCTCCTCCTCCTCCTTCTCCTCCTCTCCTCCTCCTGCTGCTCCTCCTCTCCCATAGATCACACCTGTATCTGTATTTTCCTCTCCTCCTCCTCCTCCTCCTCCTCCTCCTCTTCTTCTCCTCTCCCATAGATCACACCTGTATCTGTATTTTCCTCTCCTCCTCCTCCTCCTCTCCTCCTCCTCCTCCCTGCTGCTCCTCCTCTCCCATAGATCACACCTGTATCTGTATTTTCCTCTCCTCCTCCTCCTCCTCCTCTCCTCCTCCTGCTGCTCCTCCTCTCCATAGATCACACCTGTATCTGTATTTTCCTCTCCTCCTCCTCCTCCTGCTGCTCCTCCTCTCCCATAGATCACACCTGTATCTGTATTTTCCTCTCCTCCTCCTCCTCCTCCTCCTCCTCCTCCTCCTCCTCTCCCATAGATCACACCTGTATCTGTATTTTCCTCTCCTCCTCCTCCTCCTCCTCTCCTCCTCCTCTCCCATAGATCACACCTGTATCTGTATTTTCCTCTCCTCCTCCTCCTCCTCCTCTCCTCCTCTCCTCCTCCCCTCTCCCATAGATCACACCTGTATCTGTATTTTCCTCTCCTCCTCCTCCTCCTCCTCCTCCTCCTCCTCTCCCATAGATCACACCTGTATCTGTATTTTCCTCTCCTCCTCCTCCTCCTCCTCCTCCTCTCCTCCTCCTCCTCTCCCATAGATCACACCTGTATCTGTATTTTCCGCTCCTCCTCCGCCTCCTCCCTCCTCCTCCGCCTCCTCCTCTCCTCCTCTCCTCCTCCTCCTCTCCCATAGATCACACCTGTATCTGTATTTTCCTCTCCTCCTCCTCCTCCTCCTCCTCCTCTCCTCCTCTCCTCCTCCTCCTCTCCCATAGATCACACCTGTATCTGTATTTTCCTCTCCTCCTCCTCCTCCTCCTCCTCCTCTCCCTCCTCTCTTCCTCCTCCTCTCGCCATGAATCACACCTGTAGCTGTATTTTCCGCGCCGTCCTCCTCCTCCTCCTCCTCCTCTCCTCCTCCGCCTCCTCAAACGTCCTCGGCCCATAGATCACAACCTGTATCTGTATTTTCCTCTCCTCCTCCCTCCTCCTCCTCCTCTTCCATAGATCGACACCTGTAATCTGGGGGGGTTATTTTCCTCTCCTCCTCCTCCGCCGCCTCTCCTCCTCTCCTCCTCCTCCTCTCCCATAGATCACACCTGTATCGGTAATTTTCCTCTCCTCCTCCGCCTCCGCCTCCGCCTCGCCTCTCCTCCTCCTCCTCCTCTCTCCCATAGATCACACCTGTATCTGTATTTTCCTCTCCTCCTCCTCCTCCTCCTCCTCCTCTCCCATAGATCACACCTGTATCTGTATTTTCCTCTCCTCCTCCTCCTCCTCCTCCTCCTCCTCCTCCTCTCCCATAGATCACACCTGTATCTGTATTTTCCTCTCCTCCTCCTCCCTCCTCCTCTCCTCCTCTCCTCCTCCTCCTCTCCCATAGATCACACCTGTATCTGTATTTTCCTCTCCTCCTCCTCCTCCTCCTCCTCCTCCTCCTCCTCTCCTCCTCTCCTCCTCCTCCTCCTCCTCTCCTCCTCTCCTCCTCCTCCTCTCCCATAGATCACACCTGTATCTGTATTTTCCTCTCCTCCTCCTCCTCCTCCTCCTCCTCTCCTCCTCTCCTCCTCCTCCTCTCCCATAGATCACACCTGTATCTGTATTTTCCTCTCCTCCTCCTCCTCCTCCTCTCCTCCTCTCCTCCTCCTCCTCTCCCATAGATCACACCTGTATCTGTATTTTCCTCTCCTCCTCCTCCTCCTCCTCCTCTCCTCCTCTCCTCCTCCTCCTCTCCCATAGATCACACCTGTATCTGTATTTTCCTCTCCTCCTCCTCCTCCTCCTCTCCTCCTCTCCTCCTCCTCCTCTCCCATAGATCACACCTGTATCTGTATTTTCCTCTCCGGCCTCTCCGTGGCGTCCTGAACTCTACCTAACGTTTCTTTTCTTTCCTCGGCTCTCGGCTTCGCCCTCTTTTCTCCAAGTGAAAATGAAATCATTAAAACAGATCGCAGAGTCTCTTTGTTCGCCGAGCCGTCGTCTCGCGGCTCCGTCGGTCGTCGTCGAGCTGCCATTCTCCGACTCGTCCTTTTTTCCCGCCTTTGTTTAATTTCTTCTGTAAGCACATGAAGATTAATTGGGCTTCTCTTTCAACTTTTTGCCGGCACCTTTTCCTCTCTCAGGAATGCTTCTCATCATCTTTTCATTAGTGCTACCTCTGCCCTTATACATTATTCAGCCCCAGTCTCTGTGCAGAGCTTGTCCTTTATTAGACTGTCGCCAGAGTGCATTCCACAAACTCATTAAAAAACTATTAAAGCCTGATGATTTCCTCTGATAAAGCCGGCAGGGCTTGGGCTTTGCTTTTCTGACTGATCTTCTGACACGATCACACAGCGTTACAGCTCATGTCAAGAGGAACATCTGCACGGCCGCTTTTATTTAACCTTTAAAACGGGGGATTTTTTTTATTCCCACCGTGGACTTCATGTGCATTTACCACGACCACAGCAGAGTCAAAAACATCCTCAGTAGAACAGAGGAAAGACCCCTGGACATGAACACAGATCAACAGATCATTCTGTTTTCAGTAGATGTCGAGGTTGATATAATGAGGAGACTTTATATATGATAAAAAAAAAAAAAAACAGAGCCAATTAATCAGCTGATGGCACAGACAGACGGAAAAATACATTAATTCTGACAGACAGGTTGAATAATTATTAAAGAAAGTTAAAGTTAAAACAAATCAATTTATATACACTATCGGTCAAAAGTTTTAGAACACCTCAATTTTTCCAGTTTTGTTTTGAAATTCCAGCAGTTCCAGTGCAATGAACAGCTGTAAATGGTACAAAGGTAAGAGTGAACTGCCAGAGGTAAAAAAAAAAAAAAGGTAAGGTTAAACAAAACTGAAAAATAATGTACATTTCAGAATTATTCAAAAAGGTGAACAAGAAATGGGTGAACAACTGAAAGCAGTTCTGGGAACAGCAGACTGAACAGATGAGTTTACACTGGGAACAGACTGAACAGTTGTCTGTTTGATGGGTCCAGCTGCAGCTAATGGGCCAAGAAGCAGCACCAGTGGAACTACTGAAGACTGGAAGAAGACTACTGAAGACTGGAAGAAGACTACTGAAGACTGGAAGAAGACTACTGAAGACTACTGAAGACTGGAAGAAGACTACTGAAGACTACTGAAGACTGGAAGAAGACTACTGAAGACTACTGAAGACTGGAAGAAGACTACTGAAGACTACTGAAGACTGGAAGAAGACTACTGAAGAGTACTGAAGACTGGAAGAAGACTACTGAAGACTGGAAGAAGACTACTGAAGACTACTGAAGACTGGAAGAAGACTACTGAAGACTACTGAAGACTGGAAGAAGACTACTGAAGACTACTGAAGACTGGAAGAAGACTACTGAAGACTACTGAAGACTGGAAGAAGACTACTGAAGACTACTGAAGACTGGAAGAGGGGCTGATGGACTCAAACCTGACACTGTTCAGTCTTCTCTTCAAGCTGTCCATTGCACTTGAACTGCTTGAATTTCAAAACAAAACAGGAAAAATCAGGGTGTTCTAAAACTTTTGACAGACCTTTGAACTAGAAAAGCTCTGGAGAGCACAGACCTCCACCAAGGCAGATCAGACCCCCCCCACCCCCCCACCCCCATTTGTTCCTTCTTCCAGTATCAACGTTTCCTGAAAATTTCCTCCAAATCCTTCAGTTCCTTCAGCTGAATGTCCTCCTGTCGGTTCTTCCAGGCAGTGGGAGCAGAATATTTAGAAGGTTTCTCTCCCAGTTCTGTTCTGACTGTTGGAACCCGTAAAAATAACAAATATTATTCAAGTCATTCCAACAGACGTAGACCACCAAATAGAATGGAAGCAGACCTAGGACACATTTATAAATAAAATGATATTGTAATGGCAAAATTACTTATATCCATATATATTCATATATATTTTCATATATTTCATGTATCATATAGGCTTCTAACTCTATTTCAGATATATTCATGTCACTGTGTATTCCAGAGCAGTTTGGACCTCTGTGTGTTGTGTCCACAGTAGAAGGCCAAACCCACAGTTCTCACAGGGGTCTGATCTCTCAGTTCCTGACACTAACCAAAACACTTTCCACACGTCATAATTTTCTCATGGCAGACAGAAGACTACAGGGGCATTTGTATTTTTGGGGTCAGACCGTCTCAGTCTTTGTCTGAGGGGGATCTGTTTCTGTGGAGCTCCAAGTAAAGGGATTTCTTTGACACTGAACGTTTGAACTTATCCTTCTTTATTATAAACGAATTAGAAGAGTAATATTTTTTCCATAACAATATCTTGATGACTGATATCTATTTATTTATTTATGTGATTTAACCCTTATTTAACCAGGTAAGTTAGTTTAGAACTGATTCTCATCCACAATAACGACCTGGACAAGAGGCAGCATGTATGCAGGCAGCTTCTGTGGGACAAAGTCTACAAAGTTTGTTCAGTTTGGAGAACTTTAGATTTTTGATGAATTTTTTTCTCTATAACAGATGTTCCTTTCCTTCTACTGGTCCATCTGTTGATGGTTTAGAACAAGTAAATGGTTCCAGATATCAGTCTAGTTCCTATTGATCACTGATAGAAGTCATATATGGACTGTGATTGGATGAGTTGAGTTCTCCTCCAGTCAAAGTCCCACCCACTTCTATAGTTAGGTTGATGTGCATCCAGAACCACAGGACTGGAACACAGAACAGAACCAGAACAACCTCACACATTCAACTGGTTCTGATCCACATAGAACAGACGCTGACGTACAGGAACACTGGGACTGGTTTTGAAGTTACCGCACAAGGCTGGGAGGAAAAAAAATCCCTTCGTTTTTAATCCGAACATGGCGACAGTTCGATGCAAATTGTGATGAAATTCTGAGAAAGAAGTGACGAGTCTGAAACAAACCCAGAAGAAGGTGAAACTGTGACCCATCCCAGTGGAACAGAGGTTGGATTCAGAACCATTTAACCCTTGTGTGGTGTTCAGATTTTTGTTCCTCAGCAAGTGGTCATGGGTGCAGTGGACCCGCTGTGTTTGTTAGTTTTTAACCCTTTCATGCATGAATTATAAGAACCTTAATCAAGATTTTTTTCCTGAGTGTTTTTATTCCTCTTTAGGCATGAAAAAAATAACGTGATTGAAATTTTTGTTTTTTATCAATCTATTTTTCATGGAGTTACAAAAATGTCCACTCAGCTGGACACCATGTGTTTAATTTTTGAAGCAAAAAAAACATGCATTTACTGTCATACTGTGTGAAAACGATGAAATAAATGTTTTTTTAATGTTGCTAATCCGATGTTTTCTCACATTTGTCTTTTAATAAAAAATGAACAGGGGTCCCACAGACCCAAACACCATACATACAAGGGTTAAAGGTGGATTTGTTGACAATAACTGCTGTTAAATCACTATGGAAACAGATTGAACTGGGCCTTCTCTCAGATAGAACATGATGCTGACGTACAGGGACAGTGGAACCGCTGTGGATTTGAGTCTGTAATAGAGTGACTAATGAACCCATTATCTTCAACACTGAGCTTTAAACACACTTTTACATTTTCAATGGATGGATTTTATCTGTGGCTGCAGCGTCCAGGGTACTCTGATGGCAGGAAGTACTTCTGAATATTACATGTGTTTGTTTGACATGCTGTAGTAGTAGGAGCAGTAGTAGTAGAAGTAGTAGTAGTAGTAGTAGTAGTACTTGTAGTAGTAGCAGCAGTAGTAGTAGTAGTAGCAGTAGTACTTGTAGTAGTAGTAGTAGAAGTAGTAGTAGTAGTAGTAGTACTTGTAGTAGTAGTAGTAGTAGTAGTAGTAGTACTTGTAGTAGTAGTAGTAGTAGTAGTAGTAGTACTTGTAGTAGTAGTAGTAGCAGTACTTGTAGTAGTAGTAGTAGTAGTAGTAGTAGTACTTGTAGTAGTAGTAGTAGTAGTAGTAGTAGTACTTGTAGTAGTAGTAGTAGCAGTACTTGTAGTAGTAGTAGTAGTAGTAGTAGTAGTAGTAGTAGTAGCAGTAGTAGTAGTAGTAGTACTTGTAGTAGTAGTAGTAGTACTTGTAGTAGTAGTAGTAGTAGTAGTAGTAGTAGCAGTAGTAGTAGTAGTACTTGTAGTAGTAGTAGTAGTAGTAGTAGTAGCAGTAGTAGTACCAGTAGTAGTAGTAGTAGTAGTAGTAGCAGTAGTAGTAGTAGCAGTAGTAGTAGTAGTAGTAGTAGTAGTAGTAGCAGTAGTAGTAGTAGTACTTGTAGTAGTAGTAGTAGTAGTAGTAGTAGTAGCAGTAGTAGTACCAGTAGTAGTAGTAGTAGCAGTAGTAGTAGTAGCAGTAGTAGTAGTAGTAGTAGTAGTAGTAGTACTTGTAGTAGTAGTAGTAGTACTTGTCATAGTAGTAGTAGCAGTAGTAGTAGTAGTAGTAGCAGTAGTAGTAGCAGTAGTAGTAGTAGTACTAGTAGTACTTGTAGTAGTAGTACTTGTAGTAGTAGTAGTAGTACTTGTAGTAGTAGTAGTAGCAGTAGTAGCAGTAGTAATAGTAGTAGTAGTAATAGTAGTAGTACTTGTAGTAGTAGTAGTAGTAGTAGTACTTGTAGTAGTAGTAGCAGTAGTAGTAGCAGTAGTAGTAGTACTTGTCGTAGTAGTAGTAGTAGTAGTAGTAGTAGTACTTGTAGTAGTAGTAGTAGCAGTAGTAGTAGTAGTAGTAGTAGTAGTAGTAGCAGTAGTAGTAGTAGTAGTAGTAGTACTTGTAGTAGCAGTAGTAGTAGCAGTAGTAGTAGTAGTAGTAGTAGTACTTGTAGTAGTAGTAGCAGTAGCAGTAGTAGTAGTAGTAGTACTTGTAGTAGTAGTAGCAGTAGCAGTAGTAGTAGTAGTAGTACTTGTAGTAGTAGTAGCAGTAGCAGTAGTAGTAGTAGTAGTACTTGTAGTAGTAGTAGCAGTAGCAGTAGTAGTAGTAGTAGTACTTGTAGTAGTAGTAGTAGTAGTAGTAGCAGTAGTAGTGTACTTTTATTTGGAGCTCACAGAATCATCAGATCACAGAATCATAAACATGGTCAAACTAAACTTTTCTGCGCTCATAAAGGAGTGGGATGAAGTGTACCTTATAGACTCCACCCCGTTTTACAGACTAATAATTACATTAAATCTGTTTCCTTCTCTTTGTTTACACACCTTTTCTTCTGTATATTTTTACAATAACACAAACATCCATACAAACCATTCACATGTACTTTTTTAGTCACCTCACACACAATCAGATTTACATAATCACCTGTGTTTTTTTGTACAAACTATAATATTTATTTGCACTTTAAATATTTACTACAAATACAATGATCAATAAATGTGATAAAATCTCCTCATCGTGATAATTAATTAAATAACATCTTATTTTATGTGTACTTCTATATTATAACTCGATATTCACTCATTCAGATAATGTTCTATATTTTGTTATAGTGGATTTATTCATCCTTTATCAACTGAATTCTGTGCCTGTCTAAAAAACAAACAGATGAAACCAGTTTTTTTTCTGTATTTTAAAAATCAGAATCCCGTAATTTTCCGAGTGGTTCTCCTGCGTGTTCTCATCAGCTTTAGTGGATAAATAAGGACCATTTAAAGGTAAAAACGTGCCTTTGTGGTTTGAACAGAGGATGTTTCACGCCTCTGTGTCGTTATTCTGGGCTGCAGATCATCTTCGTGCTGAGCCCCTTCACCTGACTCCTCCGCTCGACTTTAACGGGAATAAAAAAACAAAAAAAGGAGGATAAAACCCTCCAACCCGCCCTGAGAGGCTGATAGTTGTGTGCGTGCTTTGGTCTGATCTGTGCTCGTCTGATCACAGCCGCTGTTAAACTCCCACGGCAAATCACAGGCAGGAAGCAGCTCCCCAGAGAGAGCAGCGAACAGAGGCGCCCAAACCCAAAAGCATCAATTAACATGTCAGAGCAGGCAGAGGAGGCGCCCTCCTCCCAAATACTCCAAACTCCCCAGCGGGAAGAAGAACAAAACGGCTCCGGCGTCTCATCGGATTGTCTTTAAACACAGACCGGTACTGTACGAGAACATGAAAACACCTGAACGCAACCACACGCAAATGTTCCACCAGCATCTGACGATCCGCTCACACCGCACGACCGAACGCACACTTCGGATATTTGGGTGAAATCCGATTTTTTTATGTGTGTGTGCTCGTTCATATCAAACATCAAATGTGACTTCTATCAGTTTTGAGTCTGAACTGAATGTGACCCTGAAGTGACCCACATGCACGAAAGAGGTCCTGAAGTGACCCACATGCACTAAAGAGGTCCTGAAGTGACCCACATGCACAAAAGAGGTCCTGAAGTGACCCACGTGCACTAAAGAGGTCCTGAAGTGACCCACGTGCACAAAAGAGGTCCTGAGGTGACCCACATGCGCTAAAGAGGTCCTGAAGTGACCCACATGCACTAAAGAGGTCCTGAAGTGACCCACATGCACAAAAGAGGTCCTGAAGTGACCCACACGCACTAAAGAGGTCCTGAGGTGACCCACGTGCACAAAAGAGGTCCTGAAGTGACCCACATGCACTAAAGAGGTCCTGAAGTGACCCACACGCACTAAAGAGGTCCTGAAGTGACCCACACGCACTAAAGAGGTCCTGAGGTGACCCACGTGCACAAAAGAGGTCCTGAAGTGACCCACATGCACTAAAGAGGTCCTGAAGTGACCCACGTGCACTAAAGAGGTCCTGAGGTGACCCACGTGCACAAAAGAGGTCCTGAAGTGACCCACGTGCACTAAAGAGGTCCTGAGGTGACCCACATGCACTAAAGAGGTCCTGAGGTGACCCACGTGCACTAAAGAGGTCCTGAAGTGACCCACATGCACTAAAGAGGTCCTGAAGTGACCCACATGCACAAAAGAGGTCCTGAAGTGACCCACACGCACTAAAGAGGTCCTGAGGTGACCCACGTGCACAAAAGAGGTCCTGAAGTGACCCACATGCACAAAAGAGGTCCTGAAGTGACCCACATGCACTAAAGAGGTCCTGAAGTGACCCACATGCACTAAAGAGGTCCTGAAGTGACCCACATGCACTAAAGAGGTCCTGAAGTGACCCACATGCACTAAAGAGGTCCTGAAGTGACCCACATGCACAAAAGAGGTCCTGAAGTGACCCACATGCACAAAAGAGGTCCTGAAGTGACCCACGTGCACTAAAGAGGTCCTGAAGTGACCCACGTGCACAAAAGAGGTCCTGAGGTGACCCACATGCGCTAAAGAGGTCCTGAAGTGACCCACATGCACTAAAGAGGTCCTGAAGTGACCCACATGCACAAAAGAGGTCCTGAAGTGACCCACACGCACTAAAGAGGTCCTGAGGTGACCCACGTGCACAAAAGAGGTCCTGAAGTGACCCACATGCACTAAAGAGGTCCTGAAGTGACCCACACGCACTAAAGAGGTCCTGAAGTGACCCACACGCACTAAAGAGGTCCTGAGGTGACCCACGTGCACAAAAGAGGTCCTGAAGTGACCCACATGCACTAAAGAGGTCCTGAAGTGACCCACGTGCACTAAAGAGGTCCTGAGGTGACCCACGTGCACAAAAGAGGTCCTGAAGTGACCCACGTGCACTAAAGAGGTCCTGAGGTGACCCACATGCACTAAAGAGGTCCTGAGGTGACCCACGTGCACTAAAGAGGTCCTGAAGTGACCCACATGCACTAAAGAGGTCCTGAAGTGACCCACACGCACAAAAGAGGTCCTGAAGTGACCCACACGCACTAAAGAGGTCCTGAGGTGACCCACGTGCACAAAAGAGGTCCTGAAGTGACCCACACGCACTAAAGAGGTCCTGAAGTGACCCACACGCACTAAAGAGGTCCTGAAGTGACCCACACGCACTAAAGAGGTCCTGAGGTGACCCACGTGCACAAAAGAGGTCCTGAAGTGACCCACGTGCACTAAAGAGGTCCTGAAGTGACCCACGTGCACTAAAGAGGTCCTGAGGTGACCCACGTGCACAAAAGAGGTCCTGAAGTGACCCACGTGCACTAAAGAGGTCCTGAGGTGACCCACATGCACTAAAGAGGTCCTGAGGTGACCCACGTGCACTAAAGAGGTCCTGAAGTGACCCACGTGCACTAAAGAGGTCCTGAGGTGACCCACGTGCACAAAAGAGGTCCTGAAGTGACCCACGTGCACTAAAGAGGTCCTGAGGTGACCCACGTGCACTAAAGAGGTCCTGAAGTGACCCACGTGCACTAAAGAGGTCCTGAAGTGACCCACGTGCACTAAAGAGGTCCTGAGGTGACCCACGTGCACAAAAGAGGTCCTGAAGTGACCCACGTGCACTAAAGAGGTCCTGAGGTGACCCACATGCACTAAAGAGGTCCTGAGGTGACCCACGTGCACAAAAGAGGTCCTGAGGTGACCCACGTGCACAAAAGAGGTCCTGAAGTGACCCACACGCACTAAAGAGGTCCTGAAGTGACCCACACGCACTAAAGAGGTCCTGAAGTGACCCACACGCACTAAAGAGGTCCTGAGGTGACCCACGTGCACAAAAGAGGTCCTGAAGTGACCCACGTGCACTAAAGAGGTCCTGAAGTGACCCACGTGCACTAAAGAGGTCCTGAGGTGACCCACGTGCACAAAAGAGGTCCTGAAGTGACCCACGTGCACTAAAGAGGTCCTGAGGTGACCCACATGCACTAAAGAGGTCCTGAAGTGACCCACATGCACTAAAGAGGTCCTGAAGTGACCCACATGCACTAAAGAGGTCCTGAAGTGACCCACATGCACTAAAGAGGTCCTGATGGAATACATGACCACGCAGATAAACACTGTTTACAGAAGGAACACTCCTGGGACACAGAATTGTGACATTTGTCGCATTTCAATGACGTAGAGGTCGGATAAATGCGACCTGCTAGCTCTATATCCTCCTGAGACCCAGTAATGTATTTTTGTCCTCTGTAGGGGACGAAAGTTTGACGGTTTTACTCAAAAAATTCTGTCCATTGCAAAGGACATTCCGTTAATAACTAAAAAAAGATCATAATAAAAAGAATGTAAAATATGTATCTGAAAAAACTGTTGCATCATGCAGTTTCCAATCAAGACAATTGTTGAACGAAAAAATGTAAAATGTTCCCTTTCCTGGGTCTGAGGAGGATATGGAAAGTGTGATAGATAACTTTTGTTGGCACTATAGACATAAAATTAGATGGATTGATTGGAAATATCAGATTCAGTGTGTTTGTGTAACTTATCTGATGGAAATGTAGCAGGAAACGACATGTACTTAGTTTAGGTCCTTTTAGTGGCTGCAAAAACACTAGTACTGGGAAGCACAGAACCAGTAACACAGAACCAGTGGAAGACAGATATACAAGGGAAAGGGTGAGTCAGACTGGGACTACAGGAAGAACAAAAGGACGAAAAGTGGAAGAAATGACAGAGCAGCCCCAGTTCATACCATGTGACTAACGTTACATTCACCACTGATTTATGTTAGTGACGAAACAGTTTACCAGTGAACCTTTCATCCTAATATAAACAATATAATAATATAACTCATATAACTAATATTACTAATATAGCTAATATAACTAATATAACTAATATAACTAAAATAACTAATATAACTAAAATAACTAATATAACTAATATAAATAAAATAAATAATATAACTAATATAGCTAATATAACTAAAATAACTAATATAACCAAAATAACTAATATAACTAAAATAACTAAAATAACTCATATAACTAAAATAACTCATATAACTAATATAAATAAAATAAATAATATAACTAATATAACTAAAATAATTAATATAACTAAAATAACTAATATAACTAAAATAACTAATACAATTAAAATAACTAATATAGCCAATAGAACTAAAATAGCTAAAATAACTAATATAACTTTTTTTTTTTTTTAACCTTTATTTAACCAGGAAAAGGATCCCATTGAGATTAAGAACCTCTTTTTCAAGGGAGTTCTGGCCAAGAGACAGCATGAAACACAACACATAGTTACAACATACAATTACCTCATACAGTTACAACAAACAATAATTTACAATTCAACCTATGAAAAACACGTGCAAGTCATTGAGTTCTTGAGTTTGAACTAATATAGCTAATATAACTAATATAACTACTATAGCTAATATAACTAATATGGCTAATGTAACTAATGTAATTAATATAACTAATGTAGCTAATATAACTAATATGGCTAATGTAACTAATATAACTAATATAGCTAATATAGCTAATATAACTAATATAGCTTATATAACTGATATAGCTAATCTAATATAGCTAATATAGCTTATTTAACTAATATAACTAATATAGCTAATATAACTAATATAGCTTATATAACTGATATAGCTAATCTAATATAGCTAATATAGCTTATTTAACTAATATAACTAATATAACTAATATAGCTAATATAGCCAAACTCTAGCTTTGGCTTTGTTTCTTCTACCAGTGCTCCAAACCTCTGAGAATGGGAGGGGCAAATGGCAGTTGAGTTTGATTGACATGTCACCATCCAATCATTTCGATGGGTCGGTTAAAATGATTGGACGGTGTTTTTTCAGTCCTGTCCGTTCCACAGGTGACTAAATGTTTTTATTTTTGTGTTCGAGCATTTAATTAATTGGTTGTAATCCGGGTGTGAAGGGGATTTTAAGGAATACAGTACAAAATGCTCCAGGAAAACATCTCCTACCCCACCTTTAAGCACCTTTAATGACAGTTTTGCATCATTGGCACATCTATGTGAGACACATAACCTCACAAAATCTCATTATTTTAGGTATCTTCAACTCCGCAGCTTTGCCTCTAAGTACTTTCCAGGAAATCCATATTCCCTCAGTTAGGACTTAGCTTATTCAGCCTTGAAGGTCAATCCGTTTAATAAAAAATATATATGCAGATCCTGAGCTGTCGCCCCCACACATGGATGAGATAAAAACAGCTGAGGAAAATGATACCAGGGAAACGATATCAAATGATACCAGTCAAAGTCTTATCTCATACATAAATACATCCTCCTTTTGTGTTAAATATGTATTAATTCAATTTGAAGTGGTTCAATGACTTCAGGATCAGGGTTCTAATGTGTCCTGGAAAACCTGGAAAATAAGAAAAAAGGTCAGATGTCCTGGAAACGGTTAAATTATCCTGTGAAATCATGTCTCCTCCCCCTGCCTGTGACCTCATGTGTCTAAACAGAGACGAAACGAAGGAAATCGTTTTTCACTGATTTACTGAAAATATACAAATATTTTAGAGTTAGTAACAGAAGCCACAGTAGAGCTGGAGTTGTCCAGGTGGACGTTCTAACTCCAGTTTGTCAGATTATTCAAGTGTTCCACTGGAATCTGAGGGTGTGTTTGCATTATTCTGTCCGACATTTGTCATAATTATTGTTCATAGATACATTAAATCCATAGACTGTCCATCAGATGTCTGAGTAATAAACAGAAACAGTCTGAGTAATGAACGTTACAGCTGGAGAAAAGAACCCTAACATCACACCTACAAACATACATTTAACCAGAGGCGTTTGGAAAATATAGAACTTTTTTTTTTTTTTCCAAACAGCAACAAGAGTGCACACACTGCCGACTGAAAACAGCACTTCAGGAAATAATGGATGATGTTAGGGTTCCTCTTTGGTTCCTCTGTGGGTCCTCTTTGGTTCCTCTTTGGTTCTTCTGTGGTTCCTCTTTGGTTCTTCTGTGGTTCCTCTTTGGTTCTTCTGTGGTTCCTCTTTGGTTCCTCTGTGGTTCCTCTTTGGTTCCTCTTTAGTTCCTCTGTGGTTCCTCTTTGGTTCTTCTGTGGTTCCTGTGTGGTTCTATCCCAGTCACCTTGTAAATGAACCAACCTGTGGTCCAGTTGGATCCAGACCAGACCTCCTCTTTGACCATAGACCGGTTGAATATTTGGTTCATATCAAACTGGAATCGAAACAGATCTGAAGGCATCTCAGATTCCACTCCTGTCACAAATGTTTCTCCAGAATAAATCACATGAGGCTGAACATTTGAGACTCCAGAAGATCATCCTTTAATCCTCATCCTCTAAAACTGAAGACAGACTTAATTAAACTGATGAAAGCGTCAGATTTACGTCATTGAAGCTGAAGTTGTTCGGTGGTGTTTGTTCCTGGTCCATTAATGGTCTGTTCAGTGGTTCCTATGAGCAGCTTCAGCCTGGATCAGCTCAGATGGGACTTCATTTTCAGGACGGTGTCTGCTCGCCGTCGCTGCTGGAAGCCTTTTTTTCACTCCGCTTCATATTTTCTATAAATGAAACAGAAGGAAACTGTTCCTGACATGGAATCGCCAGTGTTCGGCTGCAGGTAATGAGCGTCTGCTGGAGGTGTCAAATGAGAGGATTACCTCGTTTTCGGGGCTTTCAGGAGATAAGTGGATGTGTGAGCAGCGGTCTGAACCCTGACCTATCGCAGATGGAGGGGGCGGGGCTTCAGCTGGGACCGTCGGCGGTGGATGACATTTGAGGAAAAACAAACCCGGGTCTGATTCATGTGGAGAAGCGCAGGTTTCAGTGTAACCTCTGGGTTTGGACGCCAACGGAGCAAGGTTATTATCATTAACGAAAACTAAGGAAATGACGGAAACCAGAATCGAAAAAAACATTTTCGTGAACTGAAATAAATAAAAACTATAATTAAAAGAAAACAACGATAACTAACTGAAACTATATTGTGTGTTTACAAAACTAACTAAAACGTATAAAAATTATGGATAAAATTCCCTTCGTTTTCGTCTTTGTCAACGTCGGATTGATACGAAAGCGATTTATTTCACTCTAGCAGTTTTAGCTAGCAGCACCATCCGACACTTTTTGGTCCGTCACTTGTGTTCACTGTGGTTTCCAGTCGTCTTCTGGTCCCCACTCTACCTGGAAACATGGAGACTAAAGCAGAAGAGTCCTGTCTGTATTAGAAAAAAATGAAAACTAATAAAAACTATCAAACCTGCTCTAAAAACAAATTAAAATGAACTGAATTAGAGAAAAAAAAGTCAAAACTAAATAAAACTAAACTAGAATGAAAAATCTAAAACTATTAGAACCTTTCAGTGGAGACGCCTGTGATGATGATGTGGGCGTGGCCACCTGAGCGGGTGTGGCTCCTGGACGGAGGCAGATGTTCGGATCCATCTAATGTGTCAGGATGAAATGAGATCCATCACAGATCTGCGTAATGGGCCCTGCAGATTGTGTGCAAAAATCTGCATCAATAATTCAGCTGTGACTTGTATTATTCATGAACAGTGACGGAGCTGCGTTCACATCAGCTGAGCTTTAAAGGAGCAGCCCACGGTTTCACACCTGTTTGGACTGAATTTAACAGATTTACACACACATCAGTCAACTGTAAAACCACCTGATGTGGTCTCTGCGCTGTTGAAGTCATATATGGACCTATACATCCAAATTTGACTTTACAGTTCCTTCAAACATCATCTTTTTTTTTTTATCAGTGTATTTTTATTCATATTCAGTCTGTCAAACATACAAAGTAAAACAAACACTGGCATAGAACAGACACCACAAAAGTAAGGGGGTTAAACAGTTCCATCAGTGGTTGGTTCCGGTGGGTGTTTGGGTCTTTAAGGGTTAAACAGTTCCATCAGTGGTTGGTTCTGATGGACGTGTGGGTCTTTAAGGGTTAAACAGTTCCATCAGTGGTTGGTTCCGGTGGGTGTTTGGGTCTGTAAGGGTTAAACAGTTCCATCAGTGGTTGGTTCTGGTGGGTGTTTGGGTCTTTAAGGGTTAAACAGTTCCATCAGTGGTTGGTTCTGGTGGACGTTTGGGTCTTTAAGGGTTAAACAGTTCCATCAGTGGTTGGTTCTGGTGGACGTTTGGGTCTTTAAGGGTTAAACAGTTCCATCAGTGGTTGGTTCTGGTGGACGTTTGGGTCTTTAAGGGTTAAACAGTTCCATCAGTGGTTGGTTCTGGTGGACGTTTGGGTCTTTAAGGGTTAAACAGTTCCATCAGTGGTTGGTTCTGGTGGACGTTTGGGTCTTTAAGGGTTAAACAGTTCCATCAGTGGTTGGTTCTGGTGGGTGTTTGGGTCTCTAAGGGTTAAACAGTTCCATCAGTGGTTGGTTCTGGTGGACGTGTGGGTCCGTAAGGGTTAAACAGTTCCATCAGTGGTTGGTTCTGGTGGGTGTTTGGGTCGTTAAGGGTTAAACAGTTCCATCAGTGGTTGGTTCCGGTGGGTGTTTGGGTCTTTAAGGGTTAAACAGTTCCATCAGTGGTTGGTTCCGGTGGGTGTTTGGGTCTTTAAGGGTTAAACAGTTCCATCAGTGGTTGGTTCCGGTGGGTGTTTGGGTCTTTAAGGGTTAAACAGTTCCATCAGTGGTTGGTTCCGGTGGGTGTTTGGGTCTTTAAGGGTTAAACAGTTCCATCAGTGGTTGGTTCCGGTGGGTGTTTGGGTCTTTAAGGGTTAAACAGTTCCATCAGTGGTTGGTTCCGGTGGACGTTTGGGTCTTTAAGGGTTAAACAGTTCCATCAGTGGTTGGTTCCGGTGGGTGTTTGGGTCTTTAAGGGTTAAACAGTTCCATCAGTGGTTGGTTCCGGTGGGTGTTTGGGTCTTTAAGGGTTAAACAGTTCCATCAGTGGTTGGTTCCGGTGGGTGTTTGGGTCTTTAAGGGTTAAACAGTTCCATCAGTGGTTGGTTCCGGTGGGTGTTTGGGTCTTTAAGGGTTAAACAGTTCCATCAGTGGTTGGTTCCGGTGGGTGTTTGGGTCTTTAAGGGTTAAACAGTTCCATCAGTGGTTGGTTCCGGTGGGTGTTTGGGTCTTTAAGGGTTAAACAGTTCCATCAGTGGTTGGTTCTGGTGGACGTTTGGGTCTTTAAGGGTTAAACAGTTCCATCAGTGGTTGGTTCCGGTGGGTGTTTGGGTCTTTAAGGGTTAAACAGTTCCATCAGTGGTTGGTTCCGGTGGGTGTTTGGGTCTTTAAGGGTTAAACAGTTCCATCAGTGGTTGGTTCCGGTGGGTGTTTGGGTCTTTAAGGGTTAAACAGTTCCATCAGTGGTTGGTTCCGGTGGGTGTTTGGGTCTTTAAGGGTTAAACAGTTCCATCAGTGGTTGGTTCCGGTGGGTGTTTGGGTCTTTAAGGGTTAAACAGTTCCATCAGTGGTTGGTTCCGGTGGGTGTTTGGGTCTTTAAGGGTTAAACAGTTCCATCAGTGGTTGGTTCCGGTGGGTGTTTGGGTCTTTAAGGGTTAAACAGTTCCATCAGTGGTTGGTTCCGGTGGGTGTTTGGGTCTTTAAGGGTTAAACAGTTCCATCAGTGGTTGGTTCCGGTGGGTGTTTGGGTCTTTAAGGGTTAAACAGTTCCATCAGTGGTTGGTTCCGGTGGGTGTTTGGGTCTTTAAGGGTTAAACAGTTCCATCAGTGGTTGGTTCCGGTGGGTGTTTGGGTCTTTAAGGGTTAAACAGTTCCATCAGTGGTTGGTTCCGGTGGGTGTTTGGGTCTTTAAGGGTTAAACAGTTCCATCAGTGGTTGGTTCCGGTGGGTGTTTGGGTCTTTAAGGGTTAAACAGTTCCATCAGTGGTTGGTTCCGGTGGGTGTTTGGGTCTTTAAGGGTTAAACAGTTCCATCAGTGGTTGGTTCCGGTGGGTGTTTGGGTCTTTAAGGGTTAAACAGTTCCATCAGTGGTTGGTTCCGGTGGGTGTTTGGGTCTTTAAGGGTTAAACAGTTCTATCAGTGGTTGGTTCTGGTGGGTGTTTGGGTCTTTAAGGGTTAAACAGTTCTATCAGTGGTTGGTTCTGGTGGGTGTTTGGGTCTTTAAGGGTTAACTGTTCTTCATGTTTCTGCTGCCGTGGGTCATAAACAGCTCCTTTAATCAGGTCTCGTCTTCGTCTTCGTCCTCGGCGTCCATTATCTGATGGGCGTCGAACACAGGCTCGTTAAGACGCTGTTTGTACGAATCACCCCGAGGTGGAGCTCCGCCTCCGACGCCACAACAGAAACAGAGCATCAGCCAAACTAATGAGCAGGAGGCGGAGCTCCGCCCCCTGTGGGTGGAAACCAGCGCCCTGTCCTGGCGTCCGGCGTCCTGGACCACCGCGTGGACGTTCACCGAAGTCCCTTCAAAGACTGATTTATCGGAACGGAGCGTCTTTGAACGCCGCCGCCTTTGAGCCACGCAGCGTTTCATCTTATTGTCTTTGGGCCCAGTTTGATCTCCGGTCTCTTCCTGTTTTCCTCGCTGAAGAAAAGGACGAACATTAGAAGTTTTCGTCTAATTAAAACTTTCTGTGGGCTGTACTGGATGAGTCCAGGTGCAGGCGTGTTTAAAGACGGTGGAACTGACAAAGGCGCCGCTATCTGGAAATCCGGCCGTCGGATTAAAACCATCACACCTGAGCGCCGAGGCAGCGTCGGCGTTAACGGGGGTTTAATGCTTTCTGTTTAATCTGGGTGGCAGCAGCCTCTCACCTTCATCTGTCTCCTGTGAAGTTTCTCTGTAAAATATTCAGAAAGTGAAGCGAGGCAGGCTCACGTCTGTGTTTAAACTTTAAAAACCGGAGACTCTCAGTGAGATGTCAGCAAAAACTCCGGTGAAAGGAGCCGACGCTTTGAGGCTCAAATTCATCCAGCGCATTTGAATTTTATGATCTGATGTTAAAAGAGCGGCTGTGATGGAAAATGTCACTTATTGACAGAGAGCGGTGTGAAGGCGTGTGTTCACCGCCAAACATTTGTTTCTGAACGGAGACGCTTCCTGTCACCAAAACATTAGAAGTGCAGATTAGTGTTTCCCAGGACCACACCGCTGCATTCCTCCGCTTTTACCACTTGAAATATTTACATCAAGTTATTTACACTTTACAAAACCTGCTTATGGATTGAGTTTTTTTTTTTTTTTTTTTTTTACTTTCACCCATAAAGACCCAAACATCCACTAAACTGTTTAATACCTGTGGATCCACTAATTCTATCAGTATATGTCAATAATTGGTGTAAAATACAGTTCTTCATCTTTTCATGGTCATCAGATATGACCGTATTTGGATGTTTAGAGGCTCCGTAGTTACCATGGAAACACTGTCATCTTCAACAACATTGATTCACCAGTAAAACCCATGGAGTTGGATCAATAAATGAACAAAAAACCTACAAAATAATAAATAATGTAAACAAAAAATAAGCAAAAAATTTACTAAAAGTAAAAAATGAATAACGTGATAATGACGTTCAGAGGCTCTGTAGTTACCATGGAAACGCCGTCATTTTCTACAACACTGATTCACCAGTAAAATCCATAATGACAGTGGATGGACACACTGGGGTTATGTTAAAAAATAAGTAAAATCAACCAAAATGCATTAAAAAATGTACAAAATAATTAATCATGTGGGAAAAATAAGTAAAGGCTTAACTAAAATGAAGTAAAAAAAAATACATTAAGCAACAAAATGAACCAAAACAGCCAAATTAACAAATAAAATGAAGAAAAACAAATAATAAGTAGAAAAGCCCTCAGACAGCGCAGACCTCCGCTAAGGCAGAGCAGTCCCCTCCCCCCCGATCATCACCAAATTTTAATCATTTGTTCCTTGTGCCAGTATCAACATTTCCTGAAATTTTCATCCAAATCCGTCCATAACTTTTTGAGTTACCTTGCTCACAGACAGACAGACAGACAGACAAACCAACGCCAGCAAAAACAGACCGTCCTTGGCGGAGGTCATAGGTATTATGAACAATGTAAGAAACGAACTGAACAAAATTGAAGAAAGAAGTAAACTAGACCAAAAAATGGACTTTACACAAGTTAAATGAATAAAAATGAACAAAATTATGAATGTGTCCGTAGTTACCGTGGAAACACCGTCATCTTCTACAACATTAATTCACCAGTAAAACCCATGCAGTTGGATCAATGACAGCGGATAAAAACGAACAAAAATAAATACAATTAATAATAAAGATGATGATAATAATAATCATCATAATATGGAAAAACATAAGAAAAAAATTACTAAAATTAAGTAATAAAGGATAAGACGAGCAACAAAATGAACAAAAACAGCCAAAGTGATAAATAAAATGAACGAAAAGTCATAATAAATTAACCAAATAATTAGGAACATGAAGAAAATAAGCCACAAACTGAAGTAATTTGAATAAGAAAACGTTATGTTCAGGATGAAGCGACTCAGACAAAAACCAAAACAACTAAGTAGTTTGAGCTTCAGCGTCTGAAACTCCCATCATGCATTTCAACATATTTTATCCTCAAACGTCCACAGATCGTATAAAATACCTCACGGTCGCCACCACACCATCTGTCAAAGCTGCTGTACGATGGTGAAGGATTGTGGGAAACGGTGTCTGTTAACCCATAAAGACCCAAAAGAACCAGAACCATCTGCTGATCTAAACTGTTTAAAACCTGTGGATCCACTAATCCTATCAGTACATGGAAATAATCGGTGTAAAATACAGTTCTTCATCTTTTCATGGTCATCAGCTATGACCATATTTGGATGTCCAGAGGCTCCATAGTTACCACGGAAACACTGTCATCTTCTACAATATCGATTCACCAGTAAAGCCCATGGAGTTGGATCAATGACAGTGGATGGACACACTGGGGTTATGTTCAGTTAATGATATTTTTGCTGAAAAAGTCACTTTTTCTTCAGTTTTCTTTGTTTTAGATACAATTAACCTCAATTTTAATCTGAGCTTTTATGAACATCTACATGATCAGTGAATTAAATTTGGGAAAATATATGATTTTCACTCAAAAAGCACAAAATACAGAGGATAATATTATAATAAATGATGATAAATGACTTAAGAAAGGTGAAATCTAGAGAAAAAGCACTGGGTCTGTATGGTTTAACCCTCAGGTGTCCAGAGAAGCTCCTCCTAATCACTGAAACTGTGTGATGTGCACAGGACCATAAAGTCTGAATTATAGTTGTATTTTATTGATTTATTGATTTATTTTACTTTTTTTTTTTTTTTTTTTTTGCTTTTTTTTTTTTGCTTTTTTTTGTATTTCATCAACCTCATCCAAGTTTAAAGGATCAGTCTGATGTATTTTATTAAATTTAAGTAAACATCAACAAATTCATTAATAAACAGAAATTTGTTCATGTTGAATCCCCTTGTACCTAAAGCGTGTAATCTGCACAGCACTGTAATAATGTCAAAAATGTTTTTCATACAGTTTGTTTTTAACTGTTTTACAATTTTTTTGCGTTTCATCAACTTGAGCCATAAACAAAAATACCAAATGCTGAATTACTGTCATATTTTTAACCCTTTAAATTCCATGTTTGTAATGGGAACAAACCATTTTTTGTGATGCAAAAAACACCAAAAATTAGACTTTATTAAAAAGTTTAAAGGATCAGTCTGATGCATTTTATTAAATCTTCAGTAAACATTAGTAACAAATCCACTAATAAGCAGAAATGTGTTCATGTTGAACCCTCGGGTACCTAAAGTGTGTAATGGACACAGTACTGTAGTCATGTCAGAAGGACTTTCATACAAAACACAAAGCTGTTCGGTTTAATTTACAGGGTAAAAAAAGTATTTTCAATTTTTTTTTTTTTTTTTTTTTTTTTTTTTTTTTTTTTTTTTTTATGAAAAGATCAAATAAAGGTGACTGTCTATTAAATCTGTTCAATGGGGTTTAAGTGAATGAAAAAGAAACAGTGTCAAAAAATACATAATTAAGACGTACATAAAGTCATAAATATTGGTCTAGAATAGAATAGTCTTTATTGTCATTGTAACATGAAGAATGTACAACGAAATTTAAAACAAAAAAAACAAAAAAAAAGAAAGTGTCAACCTGTCAGTGCTTTGTTTGTATTTTGTTTTATTTCCACCTGTACTGTCCCTTTTATCACCTAAAGCACACCATCTGCTCAGTACAGTAGTAATGCCAAAATGTGTTTCATAGTTTTTAAACTTTTTTTTTTTCTTCATTTTTTTGTATTTCATCAACCTGAGCCAGAAACAAAAATACCAAACACTAACTGTCATATTTTTAACTCTAAATATCATGTTTGTGATGGAAACAAACCATATTTTTGATGCAAAAGACCCCCCCCAATATTCTACATATGAATTGGATTAATTCATTTTTTTCCTCCTGTCATTTATCAGTGATTCACCAACATTGGCTCACATACATGATCATTTTTGGTTCTGGGTCAAATGTTAAATGTGTCGGTGTGTATTTTTATACTCACTTGGTAGAAGGGTGTTAGTGTAGGAATTTCACACTGTTTATTATGGGATGGTTTTAGTGGATGGATCAGGATTTTAAAAATCAGGCAAAAATGAACAACTTCAGAATTCTGACCAAAAACAAACTGTGAAAAATAATCCGACCTTTAATAACATGAAGTGTAAAGTGTGTTTAATATGTTCACCTGGACACCAGAGGGTTAATGCACATCCTGTTTTTGTAGCTAAAAGAGTTCTCACGGTGCGTTCAATGACATTTAAGAACACACTGGAACGCTATTTCTGACAGAAAACAACAAAAAGCAAAAACTGCAACAAAACAGATGGAAAAACTGAGATGTCAGAGTGTCCTTCACTGTACTGTCTTTGATATTCTGTCATAAAAAAACACTTTTTTTCCATCTAGTAGTTTGAGCAAAAGGATTTACTGTATACAAACTTATAGCACCTTTCATTGGTCTCTTTTTTTCTTTTAACCATTTTTATTTATTATTTTTTTATGGAAGTCTGACCAATAACTGTCTAAATGTAAAATGGTGTGTTCAAGGACACTCTCAGTGTTGGTCGTATGATGGTTGGTTTTTCCTCCAGAGCTGACATTCAGAGCCCAGACAGTGTTTTTGTCACAACTTCTGATTGTTTTTCTTTCATTAAATGTCTTTGTGGTGTGTTCAATGACATCCCAAAACTCAGTCATGTTCCTTTTGTCAGAAATTTTAACCCAGAAAACAAACAATGAGCACAGAGCGAGAAAAGGATAAAAGATGAGACGCTGTCGTGTCCTTCTGCGAAACATCTGCTGTTGTTTTGTCCTTTTTATTGAGTCCTTTTTCTTTTTTAGAGTCAGTTGAAAGTGTTGAAGTCTTTACATTCATAGAGAGATCAAAAACACACCTTGATGTTCTCGGTTTTTGGCCAAATGTTGTTTACGATATGTTCTTTCAGCTTAATCTGAAGCCGCGTAAAACACTAAACATGAGAAATTAATATATTAACCCTATAATACCAAACGTATCATATTTGATACATGAGTTTTGAAGCCCTCTACATGATCAGTGTGATGTTTTTTTCTTGAAAATCCTGATGTATACAATTAGATACATGCAATCCACAGATAATCCACCAGGGGGAGGAGTTCAGTCACCAGAGGCCTTTAGTGACACTACAAGACTGACAGTAATGAGGAAGAACTGGGACCATTTAGAAACAGAATGAACTGTCTGTTAGACATGTTTGTGTTCTATTATGGTTTTGTTTGTTTTAAAATAATATTTGAGCATTGAGACCCGATGTATCAAATATGATACAAAATTGAAACTCATACATGGAAATTGATATTTGAAAAAAAAAAAAAAAAAGTTTTGGGTTGTTCAGAAGGAAAAATAAAGGCTCCAGTTTCAAAGAACTGGAATTTTCTGTCAGTGATTTAATGGTTCAGAGTTTACAGGGTTAATATGATGAAGAAGTTACTGAGGATTTAACACATGGAGTCTTTTTACTGTGAATTTACTGCTTTAAACTGGAATGAATTAAGACAAACTAGAAAAGCACTTGGTGAGTGCAGACCTCCGCCACGACGACCCCCCCCCCCCCCCAATCACCACCAAAATGTAATCATTTGTTCCTTGTGCCAGTTTCAACATTTCCTGGAAATTTCATCCAAATCTGTCCAGAACTTTTTGAGTCATCGTGCTGACAGACAGACAAACCCCCCATGAAAACAAAAGTTCCTGGCGGAGGTAAAAATGAAGCTGCTGTTACTGAACTGAATTACTCATACTGTTACATGTTTTCTCTGAATACGTTTGTCTTTGAACATCAGTCGAAGGATTTTATGTAATATTTGATCTATCTATTTATGGATTCTCCGTAAATGGTCCTAACGAAGTCCTCCGTCTTTAACTGAGTATTAATTTAAATATGGTCGTAAATAGTTGTCTATAGTTTTCCTAAAAACACACGTAAATAATGTAAATCATGTAAATAAATATACATAACTTTATTTACTAAAGTACTAAGTTTTCAGTGTGTATGTTCATTCAAAGTTATAAAAATGGTTCATTCAACATGTTTTTGGTGAAAAACAGTAAAAAATCTAACTTTTACCCACATGGGTTTTATGCTTTTTGTGTGAGTTTAGGTTCAGTGTGTTCATAAAACATGTCAAATAAAAATAATAATATCTGTACAGTCACACAGAGACCAAACAAGTCAAAGGAAACAGTTTAATAATGAGAATGAGACCCACAACTATTTTCATCATAACTTCCAACTGATTATTTGTCTTTCTAAAGTGATTTATCACCACTTATTAGTATATCATCTTCTGCATTTGGCATTTTTCAGTGTAATCTATGTATATATTTTCCTGTATTTAATTTACTGATCATATAAATGTTTATAAAAGCTCAGAGTTTTTAACCTATTGTTATTTTATCAGAACAGAGGAAACGGAAGAAAAAGAGCCTTTTTTTTTTTAGCAAAATGTGTTAAACTAGTGTCTCCAACCACAGTCATTTATAAAAGTCCATGGGTTTGTATTAATTAATTAATCCTACTGTAATGCACATGTCTGCCCCGTGTCCCCGTGTTGCAGCACAGGACAGCGTTTGTACGAGTGTTCCTCAGCCTTCACAGGCCCCATCACCACCAAAACTCACCAAATGAATAGAAACATTACTCGACTGTCTACTAGGCACAATTTTATGTCCGTATTCAAATGTTGTGGGGTATTCTGGGTGATTTTAGCCTCTCATGCTGTCGTACAACGGCACCACGGGTACAATGCAGCCAGTTATATTAAAATAGCATCTAGTGACTCCTGATTGTTGTTCTAACTAGTTGTTAAAAAAATTAAAAATAAAAATAAAAAAAGAGGTATTGCCTGCATGTTCATGTAAATAGTTGTGTAAAAGTTTTTCTGCTGAGTTTGTTTGAAGTTTTCAGTGTATGTGTTCTGTCAGAGTTATAATAATGGTTCATTCAGAATGTTTTTAGCGAAAAACAGTCAAGAATGGAACTTATACCCACTGGAGTTTTATGTTTTTTGAGTGATTTTCGGTTGAGTTTGTTAATAAAACATGTCAAATGACTCCAATAATAACTGAAGTCACACAGCTGAGGCTGAGCTGAAAATAATGAGACCAAACAAGGCAAAGGAAACCGTTTTTAATGAGAAATCTAAAGGCCAAATCAAAAGTTCACAAACGTCTAAAATCCACTCTGACAGTTTCAACATAGACCGAGGACTTGAACGACTGTTTGGGTGGAAACTGTTGAAAATGCTTCCGATATTTCATGAGTCTCATCCTGAGGTAAACCAGTGGAGACTCTGATCCCCTGAGAGATCTGTCCATCAGCCCGAGAAGAAGAAGAAGAAGACGAAGAAGAAGACGACCGCACCACATACAAATAGAGTTGGTTCGAGTCGGGGAGGCTGTGGTTGGTTTGTGAGTGACGGCGGCGGCGGCGTGGATCGACAGGAGGATCCTCAGGGACGACGCTGAGAAACAAACCAGGTGGAAAAGAAGCTTTTCAAAACGCCATCTGCTCGCCATCGCCACTCCTCCTCCTCCTCCTCCTGCTCTTCTTCTTTTAAAGTTTCGCATCATTAGGGTTGTTTTAGTTTCCGTGGCGTCGGTTAACCCTCACCACCTCTGCAGAAGCCAAAGTCCTGACCTTCTGTTCTGTAGTTTCTCATCGATGTTCAGGATGAAGCGACTCAGACAAAAACCAAAACAACTAAGTAGTTTGAGCTTCAGCGTCTGAAACTCCCATCATGCATTTCAACATATTTTATCCTCAAACTTCCACAGATCGTATAAAATATCTCACGGTCGCCACCAAACCATCTGTCAAAGCTGCTATACGATGGTGAAGGATTGTGGGAAACGGTGTCTGTTAACCCATAAAGACCCAAAAGAACCAGAACCATCTGCTGATCTAAACTGTTTAAAACCTGTGGATCCACTAATCCTATCAATCCATGTCAATAATTGGTGTAAAATACAGTTCTTCATCTTTTCATGGTCATCAGATATGACCCATTTGGACATTCAGAGGCTCCATAGTTACCATGGAAACACCGTCATCTTCTACAACATTGATTCACCAGTAAAACCCATGGAGTTGGATCAATGACAGTGGATACAAATGAACAACAAAAACTACAAAATAATAAATAATGTTAAAAAATAAGCAAAAATTTACTAAAATAAAGTAAAAAATGAACAAAATAAGCAACAAAATGAACAAAAATTAATAATAAATAATAAGTAACATTAACAAAATACACCACAAACTGAATCAAATTGAAGAATGAAAATAAACCCATATAATTTGATAAATGGCAGTGGATGGACGCTTGTTTTACATTCAGTTACTGATACTTTTGTGGAAAAAGTCGCTTTTTCTTCTGTTTTGTCTGTTTTTGATATACTAACCATCAGCTTTACTCTGAGCTTTAATGAACATCTACATGATCAGTGAATTAAATATAGGAAAATACATGATTTTTACTCAAAAAGAAACAAAATACAGAGGATAATATTATAATAAATGATGATAAATTACTCAAGAAAGGTGAAGTCTAGAGAAAAAGCACTGGGTCTGTATGGTTTAACCCTCAGATGTCCAGAGAAGCTCCTCCTAATCATTGAAAGTGTAATATGCACAGGACCATAAAGTCCAAATTATATTTGTTGTTGTTTTATTTTATTTATGTATTTATTTATGTATTTATTTATTTTATTTTATCAACTTTATCCAAGTTTAAAGGATCAGTCTGATGTGTTTTATTAAATCTTAAGTAAACATCAGTGACAAATC
This sequence comes from Sphaeramia orbicularis, assembly GCF_902148855.1. Taxonomy (NCBI): domain Eukaryota; kingdom Metazoa; phylum Chordata; class Actinopteri; order Kurtiformes; family Apogonidae; genus Sphaeramia; species Sphaeramia orbicularis. The sequence goes on from NC_043966.1 coordinate 3,342,228, forward strand.
CATTAATAAACAGAATTTTGTTCGTGTTGAACCCTCTGGTATCTGGATAAAAATAAACAAAAAACCTACAAAATAATAAATAATGTTAAAAAAATAAGCAAAAAATGTACCAAAATAAAATAAAAAATGAATAAAATAAACAACAAAATGAACAAAATTAATAATAAATAATAGGAAACATTAACAAAATACGCCACAAACTGAATCAAATTGAAGAAGAAAATAATAAACCCATATAATGTGATAAATGACAGTGGATGGACGCTTGTTTTACATTCAGTTACTGATATTTTTGTTGAAAAAGTAACTTTTTCTTCCGTTTTCTCTGTTTTTGATAGAATAACCATCAGGTTTACTCTAAGCTTTAATGAACATCTACATGATCAGTGAATTAAATATAGGAAAATACATGATTTACACTGAAAACCACAAAATACAGAGGATAATATTATAATTAATGGTGATAAATCACTTATGAAAAGTTAAATAGAGAGAAAAATTAATTTGGGAACTGCCATAAAGTAGCACTTTGTCTTTATGGGTTAATGAGCAAATGAAGAAACTAAAAACAAAAAAAGAGTTGAAGTTAGAGTTAAAGCAAACTGTCAGAAAACAGAACAACCTGTAAATGGTCAAATGTATAAAGAATCAGTCAAACAGTCTGAGATCAGAACATGTAATAAAACAGACCAATGAGTCAAACTCTGCAGCGCTAAGCTAACAGCGCTAAGCTAACAGTGCTAAGCTAACACTAAGCAGATCCAACAGTGCAGGGATTTTATATCAGCTTGTTTTGAAAAGCTTCTAATTGAGTGAACAGTTGAATTTGTTTGAATATTTAAATCAATCATACGTTCAGAGGTTAAAGGGTTAAAGTTCAACTCCATATTTACTCCAGTGCTTTTACTTAGATGTTTAAAACAGTGAAATAGTTAAAATAGTGACAAACCTGAAACTGTCTGTAGTTTTTGGTGGTGATGATATCTAGGGATGGGAATGGACAAGAATTTAACAGTTCTGATTCCATTATCGATTCTCATCGGGTGAGGGAATAAAAGAGTACATACAGGTGTTGGCATGAACTGTCTGTTATATTTCCATCTGCACAGAAAATAGAACATATACAGTATGAATGAATAATAAGAACAGATGACACTGGTTCTGGGGTGTGTGTGTGTGTGTGTGTGTGTCTGTGCGTGTGTGTGTGTGTGTGTGCAGTGAAAGTGAAAGTGAAACTACAGACTCTTTACTAACTCCTCTATTTCCACTCCCACATTTCCACTACGTGGAACCGGTTCAACTCGGCCTTCATAACGTTAGCCTTTCATATCATTAGCCTTTCATATTGTTAGCCTTTCATAGTCTTAGCCTTTCATAACGTTAGCCTACTCACACAGTTTAACTATTAGCGACAGCATCTCTCCTCCTGCACATGTGCAGTCATATGTCCAGTAGTTTAAAACAGTGACTCATTCTGGAACCACCTTCAAACTGACCTCAGAATTATATTTTCCATCAAAGTCGGTTCTCTCAATACTGAAATATATTTATTTTGCCTTTCTCATTCACATTTCCAATAATCGTGCATCTTTCAACGAGATGTGCAGTGACCTGTCAATCAACTGGGGTGGAACTGGCACCTGAGGAGGTGTCCAATCAGGTTCCAGAGGTACTCTGCTTCTGATTGGCTCATCAGTCCTCATGCCTAAAGTTAACCAATCTAATCAGTGAAAGCAGGGAGTATTAGCCAATTAGAGGCAGAGGAGGGGGAAAAATGATCTGTTTGGTTCACAGATACGACTGAACGGTGCACATCAGGGGGTTTAGAAGTGGGCAGAACACCGTAGACTACCGTGGACCCTGGTCGTCCTGGTGTAAAACAGAGTCCGTCACAAGGTTGATGTAAAATCCAGGTAAACGCTTTAATCACAACCTTCGAATGAGTCCTGGTTGAACTTCTGTGCATCATTAGTAAAGGTTCTGTTTTGTTCTGACTCTGTTTTTCATATTATCTGATGCCAGACACGTTAGCGCTGTAATATTTGTAAACCTCAGCGTCAGTCCTTGAATCCACATCTTCTATTCATGAGTCTGTTTTAACTAAATTACTTTGGAAGCCAAAGGGTAAAGCTTCTATAAAGAGCTTCTTGTTTTTTGTCTTGGAACGTATGAAGGTAAAGTCGTGTTTTTCTGTCACTACCTCCTCCATAAGCCTTTATTTACTCCTTTTATACTTGAAAATTTAATGTAATTTAGTTGAATTTAGATCTGAAGTGTCAGATGGGACTGAAATGCATTTGATAGAAGAACTGAATGTGGTTAGAAGTCCTTTTAGAGGGAACGTTCACCCTGTAGACCACTGTGTGGGTTCTGTGCATTGGTTTGGAACACATGAGGGTAGAGGTCTGCATTGGCTGAGGGGGAGGGGTGGAAGGGGGCGGAGCCAAGAGCAGCAGAGGGGAGTCAGTGAGAGAGAAATGGAAGATTTTTATTAATTTTATCTGTGTTTTAGGTGTGAATTCATGTAAATATTTGAATATAATAGTGACTGTGCTGTTTTGGAGTGTTGTACCAGTGGGTTTTACTGTGTTTTTGTTGAGTTTAGTGAAATGAGGGGCTCTGTCTACGACTAGAGAAAGAACCAAAAATAAAAACAAGAACATGGACACAATCATCTAGACCAGTGGTTCTCACACTTTTTACAATGGAGTACCCCTGAAATACACTTTTGTTTTTTTTTTTATTCATGTACCCCCAACTCTCACTTAAGCATTTTTGATCGAAAACAATCCGGCAAAATGTTTAGATTTTCAAACCTTTGTAAACAACACATATTTAACTGTAGTATATAAACAGTAACACATTTTTTAAAGTAAATTTTGTGCAAAATATAAACTGAAAACTGATAATAAATAAATAAATAAATAAATAGTTAATTAATTAATAAATTAACTTTTCATCAGCAAAAAATAATTCCTTATCTACTCAAATAAACTCATTTTTAATAATATAAAACATAAATGTTCTTCAAATGTTCCCAAAGCTTCAACAAGATGATTGACGATAAAACTATTCTATAAATGTATTTGTTGTATTTTATATTTCAGCGTTAATTCTCATTATTTATTTTGTATTCAGTACATGATGACTTAAATTTCCAGTACCCCCTGGGCTTCTTCCAAGTACCCCTGGGGGTCCACGTACCCCACTTTGGAACCCGTGATCGAGACAGACTCCAATGTTTGAGCACATGGAAAATAAAGTTTATTTCTATAATCTCATAAAGTTTCATTTTGCACATTTACAGTTGTTTTTCATAATAAATATGATTTTAAAAATTTTAGTTTTTTTTTTTTTTTTTTTACTTTAACACACTGTTCTAAGCATTTATTACATCTATTAATAATAATTAATGGCCAGATATCGAAAGTCAAGTTTTTTTTCTAAATTATCTTTTTTATTAGAAAGGCAAATGTCCATCACATGCATTAATTACAGCCTTAATCATCCAAGAAAATAAAATAGGATGGATATAGAAAGCTTCAATGATTATATCCATGTTGCCCTTCTAGAATTTCCTTTTACGGAACATTAATTTCAATTAAAACAATAACGAAACAACAGGGGAGCGCACCACCTCATACAATCACAACCTCAGAAAAAAAAAAAAAAGGATACGTTCACACAAATACAATCAAATGAAATCAGATTTGTTTGGTTTTACAAACTGAAAGTCAAGTTCTTCCTGCAAAAAAGTGCAAAAGAATTGGCAAAAAAAATATTTTCTGACACTTTTAGTGCAAAAAAAAAAAAAACCAAAACATGTAGAAATGTCGGCGGCCTGTTATAATGGGAGCTCTTCTGTGGTTAAATCAAGCACAAAAATAGAAGTCTGGACCAAATGATGTGATAAAAAGGACAGTTTTAGATGTTTTCTGAGGTCAGCGGTTGTAATTTTTCCCATCAAATGCAGTAATTCCCAGCGACAGTTTAGTGACGTGAGCAGATTGATTGAAAATAATCTATTCTCGTGGATGTGTTGGCTTCGTTGTGTCTCTGAGCTGCATACATTTGAATTATTAGAACAAAATGATGTGTTTTCCATGTGACTGCTTGAAAAGCGCGGATGCAAACAGGCTGGCGGCTCACAAACATGTCTTTGTTGAGCAGCAGCAGCTCCAGGCAGCATCTCATGTCAGAGCCAATCTGAAGAAAAGCGAGGTCAGGGGAAGATGCCTTCATTATGTCGCCTTAACTCAATCCATATTTCTTTTCTTACAGATGAAATGGAGGATGTGTGGCGGCAAAAACGATCGCAGCAGGTCACGGATAGAGCACAGAGACACAGAGGAATGTCAGAGCGTTCAGCAAACAGGGAGGAATATCACTTTACAGAGATGATGAGGGTTTGTGTTGTGTTTTAAAAAAGTGCATTAAGAGCCCAGAACATGACCAGACACAAGTACAAGTATTTACCTCAAAGCCACGAAGCAGTCGGAAACAGCACAGCAGAGTTTTTTTTACTTGTATCCTGCATTTCCTGGAGTTTCATATGAACCCTTTAACCCAGGGCTGACAAACTGCTTTTAGTTCAGTTCCACATTCAGCTCATTTGATCTGCAGTGGGCCGAACCAGTAAAATAATAACAAAATAATGTCAATTCCAAACTTTTCTCTATGTTTTAGAGCAAAAAAATAGTAAATTTACATGATGAACAGGTTTCCATCTACAAACTATCCTTTCAAAAGATGTGAATAACATGAACAAACTGAAAAAATCAGTGTAATTTTAACACTATTCTGCCTCAGTTTATCATTTCCACTTGTACGTTAGAACTTACAGATCACAGTGGATCTACAAACACACAGAACATTTAATAACAGACAGAATATTGGTAAAATTGTACTTAGGTCTCTTAAGACATTTCAGGTTGGTCATATTTGTTCAGGTTATTCACATTTTTTGCAAAATTATACTTTGTTTTAGTGTAAATACATGAAAATATTTACATTTACAAAGACAAACATTTGGAGTTGTCATTATTTCTGTTATTATGACAGTATTTGACTGGTCCTGCCCACTGCAGACTGAACTGGTCTGAATGTGGAACCTGAACTAAAACAACTGTTAATATCTTAGTGTCATTTTTGTATTTCACAAATTCATCCCAGGGGCTGGACTGGACCCTTAGGCGGGCCGGACTTGGCCCCCAGGCCTCATGTTTGACACCTGTGGTTTAACCCCTGATTCCAGGTAAAGGTTCACATATGAACCCTTTAAGCCAGTGGTCACCAATCCTGGTCCTCGAGGGCCGGTATCCTGCATGTTTTAGATGTTTCCCTCTTCCAGCACACCTGGCAGGCGTTATCAGGCTTCTGCAGAGCTGGAGGATCGGCTTATGGTTTGAATCAAGTGTGTTGGAAGAGGGATACATCTAAAACATGCAGGATACCGGCCCTCGAGGACCAGGATTGGTGACCCCTGCTTTAAGCCCTGAGTCCTGTCTGCAGGTACAGGTTCTGCTGTGAATCTGCGTCTGTTTCAGGTTCATTAAAGCTGCTGTCTGTATGTGTGGAAGAAAATATCGGTTCTGCAATATATCGCGATATTTCATTTCACGATACTGTATTGATATTTAAACGTACTGTATGGATATTTTTCGCTATTTATTCAAATGCAGATATTGTGGAGTAGAGGCGGGCGACATATATCGCCTACGATAATGTCGTAAATGTTGATTTGACGATGTGCAATTTTACATCATCGAGTATTCATACTGTCTCAAAAAGTACACAAATGGACGGACGCACAGACGGTAAAGGAGAGGTGCATGAAAGTCCTCATTGGCCGAATGCGTGCCTCAGAAGCCAATCAGCGGACAGGAAACGTGACACATTCATGTGGAGGGGGTCCGGTGGATACAGTTTAGAAGTCATGAACATTTGGTGTAAGATCTGCTGTTAAATAGAGGCACAGAAAGCAGGAGTCCCACGTTGAAAGTTTGATAGGTTTCACTTTGGTTTCAACCCAGTGTTAGTTACATTAGTTATGGACCGTACCCCCACGTATATAACTACTGCCCCTACCCTACGCACACACCCCCCACATGTTTTGCAGAAGATGTATGAAGCACTTTAAAACAAGAGCTGTTGTTCTGAAACGTGTCTATCCATAAATGTCCTGGTATGCAAGGAGAGTTTTACAGCATTTTTTTGAAGGAAAAAAAAAAAGAAAGAAATTCACATTTTAAAGGATATCACCAGATTATTGTTATCGAGAAAATCAAAAAAATTAGCGAGATTTTTTTTTTTTTTTTGCCCATATTGCCCATCCCTATCGTAGAGGTTCTTGTTTTTTTTGTTTTTTGTTTTTTGTTCTTCTTTTATTTATCATTATTTATCTTTATGTTTTATTCAGTAATGTTCGTTCCTTTGTTGGGATTGAACTCACATCGTTCTGATGTTAGTTGTGAACTAATAGAATCTGAACATTTGAACAGGATCTGAAACTGGAATGTCTGTAAAACAGAATTTCAGTCTGAACACAGTTTGAACGTTTGTGATACAACATTAGATCCTGTTGGGATCAAATAAAAATGTGTTTAGTATTTGTGCAGATTTGTGCTGTAATTCAATTCTTCCAGGAAATAATCATTTAAAAAAAGAAACAAACAAAAAATTGCCTTTTTTAACTGTATCATGATATATTGTGATATATCATATCATGTCATGGTCCTAGTATTGGGATTTGTATCGTATCACCAGATTCTTGCCGATACAAACCCCTAACTGTGAGTTTGTGTTTGTGTTCCTTTGTTTCAGTACTTTTGTTTTACTGTGTGTTTTAGGTCAAAACAGGTGGAAGAACAGAAAAAGACAAAGAGAGGAACTGAAGTTTGACAGGTTTGGACTAAAGGCACTAGAATGGACATCAGTAACAGATTTAGGATGTTGAACATCAACTGTGAACTGGAACACACTGAACAACAAGGAGTTGAATTTGGTTCCAGTCGTTTATGTTTTGAGCTCTTTTTTTTCTGAATCAGTCCAGCTGCTTTTTGACACCTGTTGAACTCCATAAGCAGATACACGGTCAAAAAAAGAATAAAATAAGCAACAAAACTGAAGAAGACATCATAAAATTTTTAAAAAGTAAATGTAGGAAAATAAACAAAATAAGCAACTAAATAAACAAAAATTAATAAAATATTTACAAAACAATAACATGAAAAAATGTGCAAAATAAAATGGCTAAAATGAAGTAAAAAAAAAAAAAAAAAAAGATAAAAGAAGCTACATGTATTTGGTCCCAATAGTTTGAGTTAGGGCTGTTTTTTTCTAAATTAGTCCAGCTGCTTTTAGACACAATTTAACTCCACAAAGCAGTTACACAGTCAAGAAAAAGAATAAAATAAGCAACAAAATGAGCAAAAATAGCCAAAGTGATCAATAAAATGAACAAAAATGAAAAACAAACTAACAAAATAATAAGTAACATGAACCAAATAAGACACAAACTGAACAAAACTCAAGAAAAAATAAAATAAAAACAAAATGTAGAAAAATAAATGAGAATTTACAAAACAATAAATAACATGAAAAAATGTGCCAAAAAAATGAAGTAAAAGAAGAAAAAAATAAATAAGCCCCAAGTACTTGAATTTGGTCCCGTTTAACTCCATACAGCAGCTCCACGGTGAAAACTCAGTAAAAACACAGTAAAAAACAAAGGAAAATCACCACAACATGGGAAACAACAGGAAAACACAAAACAGAGAAAATGGTGTAAAAAAAAAAAAAAAAGTCTATTTTTATAGTCGGTCTCACTCACTGCTGTGTTTTACCCCCCATTCCACAGGGGGCGGGGCTTGAAGTGAGCATGCTCAGATGTCTATGAAAGAACAAGGGCTGTTCTATCAGCACGACTGGAGAGTTGAACTGTAGAGGTATGAAGGAGGTCAGAACACACACACACACACACACACACACACACACACACACACACACACACACACACTGAAACAGAGTGTAGGTAGCCGACTGCAGACACTACATTACCCATGAGCCTCTGCTGCTGTCGTCACGGAAACGAGGCCTCCGAACGATTGTGTGAACTGATCATAAAGGACGAGCTGAACGGACAGATTCCACAGGTGAAGGTGTGTGTGTTGGTGAAATGCATGATGGGAGTGGTAGTCCAACTGCAGTAGTGTGTGTTCAACAGTCTGAAGTTTGTGTAGAAGTCTGAGTTCTGCTGCTGAGGCTCCTGACTGGACCAAGATCTGCTGGTAGTGAAGTTCACATGGAGCGAAGATGGAGAAGCAGGAGGCCCCTTCTGCTGCTTCTTCTTCTCCTTCTTCTTCTCCTCCTCCTTTTTCTTCTTTTTCTTCTTCTTTTCCTTCTTTCCTCCTCCTCCTTCTTCTTGTTCTTCTTGTCCTCCTCCTCATTCCTCTTCTTCTTCTTCTCCTTTTTCTTCTTCTTTTCCTTCTTTCCTCCTCCTTCTCCTCTTCCTTCTCCTCCTTCCTCTCCTTTTCCTCCTCCTCCTCTTTCTTCTTGTTCTTCTCCTTCTCCCCCTCCTCCTCCTTTTCCTCCACCTCCCCCTCCTCCTCCTCTTCCTCTTTCTTCTTGTTCTTCTCCTCCTCCTTTTCCTCCTCCTCCTCTTCCTTCTCCTCCTTCCTCTCCTCCTCCTCCTCCTCCTCCTCTTTCTTCTTTTTCTCCTCCTTCTTCTTCTCCCCCTCCTCCTCCTTTTCCTCCTCCTCCACCTCCCCCTCCTCCTCCTCCTCCTCTTTCTTCTTGTTCTTCTCCTCCTCCTTTTCCTCCTCCTCCTCTTCCTTCTCCTCCTTCCTCTCCTTCTCCTCCTCCTCTTTCTTCTTTTTCTCCTCCTTCTTCTTCTCCCCCTCCTCCTCCTTTTCCTCCTCCTCCACCTCCCCCTCCTCCTCCTCCTCCTCCTCCTCTTTCTTCTTCTCCTCCTCCTCCTTCTCCTCCTCCTCCTCCCCCCTCTCCTCCCTGTCCTCCTCCTCCTCCTGTTCCTCCTCCTCCTCCTCTTTCTTCGTGTTCTTCTCCTCCTCCTCCTCCTCCTCCTCCTCCTCCTCCTGTCTCTGTCACTTCCTGTGGGCTTCTTCTGCGTCTGTGTCATCATTAGTATCATAACCTCTGTAAATATGCATCTTCCTCCAGTGTTTCTCTCTGACTGATCACATACATTATGGATGCTCTCCCAGCCTCACCTCCTCCTCCACCTCCTCCTCCTCCTCCTCCTCTCTTTCACTACCTTTTATGACAAATGCATTTTTTCCTGTTTCCTCCCATATTGTAACGCTGGTGCTTGACTGCCACCAAGTGTCTGAACTGAACTCCTCTGACGTCGTTCACCGCGTCTGTTTCCACTTCTTCTGTTTAAAAATGGATTAAACTGAGGTTCAAACGACGCTTCAGCCGCCCTTCTCAGTTTTACACAAGCATTATATTCAGCCTTTATGTAGAGAAACAGTGCTTTTAACACACACTGGATCAGCAAAGGAGTTCCATTTTGCATCATTTTACATTTTCATAACATTCAAACTGACTTCAGCCTAAATGGATGAAACAGCAACAAATAAAAACACAATCAAAAGGTAAAATAAGCAGTGAATGTCACACACAAGAACAAGAGGAAAATGACTTAAGATTTAACAAGAAGTAACGAATGAAAAAGGTATATTAAGACAAAAAATAAAAGATGCAACAAGTTGGAAAAATGTGAAATGAGAAATTAATGAAAGGAAAATGATGTGAGGACAGAAATGACTAAAGATGAAAGAAAATCTAAATAAAAGGTAAAGTGATGAAAAGGATGTCAAATATGAAACACTTCAAGGAAGATGATGAAAATGTTGAAACATTTTAAAAGATGATCCAAGAAGATAGAAAAAATGGAAAATATGACACAAGATGAAAAAATGTTAAAGAAATGAGACAAAAAAATAAAAGATGCAACAAGTTGAAAATGATGACGACAAAACCAACGTGAACGACACTAGATGAAATGTTACAAAACGATAAAAGATGCAACAGAGAAAATGAAAGAAGACAAAAATGTCAAAGATCTAAATGTTTGAAACACCACAAAAAATGATGCAATAAGATAAAAAAAAATTTAAAATATGACACAAGGTGAAAAAAATGTAAAAAAAAAAAAATTTTTTAAATGAGACAAAAGAATAAAAAATGCAACAAGTTGAAACCGACAAAACCAACGTGAATGACACGAGATGAGAAGTAAGATGAAAAGAAAAGATGCAACAAAAGACAAAACTAACAAATACAATAAGATGAAAGTATCGTCTGAAAATGAAGCCGGAGCCGTGGGTTGGACGCTGCTGGAGCAGCTGGATCTGCTGACAGTTCAGTGGGTTCAGTCTGATCTGAAACACCATCGGGGGCTTCGCTCCTTAAACTTAACCCTTCGATGTCTGAGTGTCTGGACCCTCCACTCTTACAAAAACGGGTCAAAATGATCCGAGTTTAAATCAGTGTTTTTATGACACTGTGGTCATGTTAAAAGTAATCATTTCTATTATATTTTGATCCAAAAAGAGTAATTTGATGTTTGAAATATTTTTTTTTTTGTGTTTTAAACATTCTTAACAATTTTAAAACATTTTTTAACATATTTTTGAAAATTTGATAAGCAAAGTATATATTAGGGATGCACCGATACCATTTTTTTCAGACCGAGTACGAGTACAAGTACTTACATTTGAGTACTTGCTGATACCGAGTACTGATCCTAGTCCTTAATAATCCCATTCCAGTTGTTAGTTCCTTTTGTAAATGTGCTTTATTGTCGTTGTCATTAGTCTGACTGGAACAAAGTGCTGCTACTGACATTTAATGTGTTGGAATGAGCGTTTGTCAGTTAATCCACCAGGGGGCGCCGCTCTGAATTAACCATACTGGACAAATACCACGAAGAAGAGGAAAGTTTAATGAGAAGAAGAAGAAGAAAGTCAGTAATACCAAACCTGTAGACGACAGAGGAACACTACTGTGATACTAATGCTGCAGCGTTTTCTCTGTAAGGTTTAAAAGTTTAGCTTCAGCAGGAAGTGTTACGACCCTGGGTCAGAACTCGGCTATTTGTGTTTATGTATATATGTTCTGTTTGGTGTGTGTGTTCTCCCTGTCCTGTCGGTGTGCTGTGCCCTTTTTGTGTCTGTTTGTTTTGCAGGAAGCTGATTGGTGGAGTGTGATTGCCCGGCCCCTGTAAATGGTCCTGGGTTCAGCCGTTGGCTCTCTGTTGCCTCCTGCCAGCTTCCACCTGTGGTCCTGTGTTTGTGACTGTCAGTCTTCGTGTGTTCGTGTGTTTATTTGAGATTGTATTTAGCTGTAAATAGTATTTTTGTAAATTTGATCCTTTTTCTGGTAGGGGAGGTCGGCTCTTTTATTTTCACCTTTTCTCCTGTTTTTGGTTCGGGAGTTTAGGTTAGAATTCTGTATTTTATTTCTTGAATTTATTTTGGATTAGGTCATTTAGTTTTGAACAGTGAAGAAGATATTTTGTTTGTTGTTTTAGCCGTGCCCTCCCCTAACCCTCCTTCAGTTGTAAAAAGTAAATACTGTGAACTTTAGTTTTTTGACTGACGTGTGCTTGGGAGCTGGGAGGGGACCACAGTAGAGCAGAAGTGTTGGCCCTGGCAGACCCCTACCAGGGCCGAACAGTAGAGAAAAGAGAAATGAGCCAGAAGTTTGGTTTTCACTTCCACTGGCGGCGGTCCGCACCGCTCCGTACTCCCACTGGTATTCTCTGTCTGGGTACTCATCCTCCATCAGCTGGAAAACAGATGGAATGTACTCAGATTACAGACAGAAGGCTGTGTCTCTGTCTGTGTCTGAACGGTACTGTCAGTCAGCCTTACTGTGATCAGCCTCATTTCTTTGGTTCAGTCTCCACCCTCCACACACATTCTTCCTCCTCCTCGTACCTGCTGCACTGAACTGGGAATGGCACACAGCCGTAAGTGGTATCAGTGCATTTGTATCGGATTACTTTTACAAGTACGAGTACGAGTACACACACTGAGTATCAGAGCAGATACTGATATGGCATCAGATCGGTGCATCCCTAGTTTTTATAGTATATAACAGGAGTGTCCACCCCTGGTCCTCTAGAGCCACTATCCTGCATGTTCTTCCAGTCCACCTGGTGGTCGTCCTCAGGCGTCTGCAGAGCTGATGATAGGCTGATCATTTGAAGAGGGACACGTCTAAAACATGCAGGATGGTGGGTCTCCAGGTCCAGGGTTGGACACCCCTGGTATATAAGATATAGTACATAAGAGCAACGGAACCATGTCAACATCCAGTGGGGGAGGGAGGGAGGACAAACCAGAAACCTGGGAGAAGCAGTGGAGATGTTTGAAGAAGGGTTAGGGGTCAGAGGGTTCGTATCTGTATCTGTATGTAATGGAGTCGTTTGTGTCTTCCAGAAGGATGGCTGTGGTTGTTCATGCGTCCCACTGGACCACACATGAGCATCAGCTTCTCCTTTGCTCACATTACGGTCTGATACTGAGGAGTGAGATCATACAGGAGGCATCAACTGATGCTTCAGTACATACGTATATGTTTAGTCAAAAGGTGCACGACGGGGAATAAAGAGCAAGGCCCTGTCCATCCGTCCGTCTGTCCTTTGTTTTTTCTGTAGAATGAATCAAATGTTCAGATGTGACTCTATCGTAAATGAATGTGGGTCAGTTTGACCCACTATGGAAGGTCGGGGTAGAAAAACTACAACTTCATACAATCTATAAAAGGTAACATAAAAATGTAAATGTCATGATGTCCATAACATTACAAAGGTGTTCCCATAAAACAACCTCACCTCTGAATCTGAAGCTGGATTTATGGTCATGCGCAGCTCTGCGTCACGTAGCTGCGCCGTATCTGATGATAGCGTTCTGTGCTCTCACACTCCAGCGTACTGTAGCAGCGGCATTTGGAGAAAGTGTTGTAGTTTCTCCTCCAAATCAGAAGGTGGCAGTCGTGCAGGTATCAGCTGGTTTTACAGATGAAACTCCACTGGACTCAGTTGTTTCCATGGTTTCCATATCTTCCTGCAGGTATTTCCTGTTTTAGAACAACAATAGTGGCCAACATGGAACAGTGTCTACACGAGCTCGCAGAAGTCAACAAAGATATGAAAGGTCTTTTAAAAGTATTAAAGCGAAAGGATGGAGAAGGAGGCAACGTAGGAGATGGACCATGTGACCACTGAAGGAAAATAAGTTAACCAACAGGGAAAAATTATCGGTTATACTGATCAAATAAAGGCATCATTTAGTGGAATCATGTGGGTTTATTCATGTGCAAAAGCACAGGTTTTTCAGGAGCATAAAGTAACAAACAAGAATAAAAGTCAAATAAGGAATGAACACAAACTATTGAACTATATACAGTGGAACCCACAACATTTGTCCTGGCGTCACATGATCATAAAATGGCCAACCAGGAGGCAGTGTCTCTGCGTTGCCATGCTGCGTAGTTACAATCTGGAAGAGGTGCACGTCAAGGCTGTGGGGGCCAACGAGGGGCTGTCCGAAGTGACGGCGTAGGTAGTGACGCCTGACGTTCATACAACCATAAATCCATTTTAAGGGTTAATAATCTGTTTCACCTTTGATCTGAGGAGAAACCATACGATTGTTACAATTCGAGTAGATACACCCCTGTGGTGTTTTTTTTTTTTTTTTTTAAATCTGAGGAGACACCATACAGTTGTTTCCTATTATTGAGTTGTTTTGGTTCTGATTGGTCGTATTCACGTCTCCGTCCACTAACCAGACCGATCCACTCTGTGTTTTATTGTCACATCATTAGAATGTGATTTTAGGCGACTTCATTTGTTGTTGTTTAGTTGTTTATTTTGCCTCCCTGCGCCACCGTTGCCGTGAACATAAATCAGAGCGATGGGAGCCTGAGCTCATATAAATGTCAGGACAGACAGCGCAGCTCATAAACCTCTAATTTGATTGTTATTCATCGGGGACACGCCGTGAATAAAAGCTCACCTAGTAAATCATCATTTTCTGCTTTGTGTCAGCTCCGACGAGGCCGAGCGCTCCATCTGTCTGTCTGCTCAGGCCCCGCCCCCTCGTGCTGATTGGCTGTTTCCTGTTCCCCTGGTGTTATCTGTGAAGGCTGTGGTTTTATGGACCGTTCTGTCTTTAATGTTCATTCATGATTTATCAGGTTTATTCAGACAATAACTGATGATGCGATGAGTTCAGTTTGACTTTAAATGTTCCAGTTTATAAATTGTTTTGTCTTAAAATGATGATGTTATTGACGACTTTGGCGCTCATTAGTTTATTTCTAATAATATTAACAGGAATAAAGATAAGGATTTTACACGAATGACGTATTTCCCTTGTTTGTTTCCTTTTCTTTTTGTCTCTGTTCACATTTGCGTTTATAAATATTCATTTTACGTTGGAGTTTCTGCACCTTTCCATCCACTGCTGTGATGTGAAAATTCAGATTTGGTTTTAAAACATCACAACTTGGATGTAATATTTCATCCAGTACCGTCCGACCTGAGCTGATGATCACGGAGCGGATAGATTTCACTCCTCTGATGGACAGAAACTCACCAACCAACTATAACGACTGTTTTTTTGTCGGCAGGAAGTAGAAGAGGGTGAGTGAGGCGTTCATTTGGCTGTAATCTGCACCGTCACCACTAGGTGTCAATAAGTATCACATCCTGAAGCTTCGAATTCAGACATTTCCACATCATCATCATCATGACCGGTTCCTCTCAGTTCACATGAAAAATCCAGAAAATGAATAAAATTATAAACAAATCTGGAAAATAATGATTCAAATGAACAAAATGAAGAAATTAAACAACAAACTGAATAAAAGAGAATAAAATAATGAACAAAAATGATGAGAATCATGAAAGGAAATGAACAAAAAAATTTAAAAATGTGGAAAATAATCAAAATGAGCAAAACTTAAGAAAATATTAAGAAAATAAACAAAAATATTTTTTAAAAATGAAAATATTAAACAAAAATTGAATAAAAGAGAATAAAATAATGAACAAAAATGAAGAGAATCATTAAATGAAATTAATACTTTTTTTAAGTGTGGAAAATAATCAGCAAAATTAGCAAAAATGAAGAAAATATGAAGAAAATAAAAAAATTAACAAAATGAAATTAAACAATCTGAATAAAAGGGAATAAAATCATGCACAAAAGTGAAGAGAATCATTAAAGGAAATGAATTTAAAAAAATTTAAAATGTTGAAAATATTAAGAAAATAAATGAAAAAAAGGAACAAAATGAAGAAATTAAACAAATAAATGAACAAAAGTGATGAAAGCAATCAAAAAAATGAAAAGTATATTGATGAAAATTACTAAAGAAATTTAAAAAAGGGTAAAATAATTAAAATAAGTAACAAGCCAATAAATATGTCTAATAAAATATTATAGTGAATAAAATAAGGAACAAAAATAAAGAAAATTATGAAGAAAATACAAAAATTAACAAAATGAAGAAATTAAACAACAAAATGAAGAAAAAATTAAGAACAATTAGCAAAATGAAGAGAATATTGATAGAAATTACTAATGAAAGTTAAAAAAAAAAAAAAAAAAAGTGGGTAAAATAATCAAAATGAGTAAAAATTCAATAAATATGTTAAATAAAATATTATCATATACATTGAAACCGTCCGATAACCAGCCTCTATGAGAATGTGAAACTAAAACTAACGTCTTTTGCTTCATGTTTATGCAGTTGAATGTATTTTTCTTTAATCAGAGCGAATTTTGTACATTTTGTTTTTCACTATCTTACATTTATTCTCTTTTTTGAACGTTTTTGTTGCATTTACTCGAGTTTTGAGCTTCATTTGCTGAACAGTCTGATCTGCGTGTGAATGAATGTTTGATTTAACTTGATTCAAAGCTGAAAAATGCTCCGTTTGGGTCGTTTCAGCTTTGGTGTGCGAGTGTTTTTAAGTGGGTGTGTTCAGGAGACTGGGGTTTATGTTGCATCACCTGAGGAAACTCTTCACCTGGGCGACATTTTTTTACATAAATGTGACGAGTAACAGTTAAAATCATTATATAATAGAACGTTTATTGAGTTTATTCAGTTTCTCGTCTTTTATTCTTGTGTGACTGGAAGTGAACAGCCCTTCCTCCTCCTCCTCCTCCTCCTCCTCCTCCTCCTCCTCTTCTGCTGAGGATGGTAATAATAGTTTCTGATGGAGCTTTACTGCCACCTACTGGTTCAATAAAGAAACTGCACCTCAGCTCAAAACTCAAGTAAATGCAGGAAAAACATGCAAAAAAAGAGAATAAATGTAAGATATTGAAAAACAAATGAACAAAAGTCACTCGAATCCAGTAAAAATACATTCAACTGCATAAACATGAAGCAAAAGACGTTAGTTTTAATTTCATATTCTCATAAAGGCCTGATTACCGGACATTTTCAATGTATACGATAATGTTTTATTTAACATATTTATTTAATTTTTATTCATTTTGATTATTTTCCCTTGTTTAAAAAAAAAAAAAGTTTCGTAATTTCCATCAATATTCTCTTCATTTTGTTAATTGTTTTCATTATTTTTGTTGTTTTTGTTGTTTAATTTCTTCATTTTCTTCATTTTTTGTTCATTTTCTTCATAATTTTCTTAATTTGTGCCGATTTGGATGATTATTGTCCCAATTGTTTTTATTTTCTCCATTTTTGTTCCTTATTTTATTCACTTTTATTCAGTTTGTTGTTTAATTTCTTCATTTTGTTGATTATCTCTTCATTTTTTGTTCATTATTTTCTTCATTTTCGCTCATTTGAACCATTATTTTCCACATTTGTTTATTATTTTTTTCATTTGTGTTCCTTATTTTATTCACTTTTATGCAGTGTGTTGTTTAATTTCTTCATTTTGTTGATTATCTCTTCATTTTTGTTTATTTTGTTTATTATTTTCTTCATTTTTGCTCATTTGAATCTTTTTTTTTTTCCAGATTTTTTTATTTTCTTCATTTTTGCTCATTTAAAACTTTTTTTTTTTCTAGATTTGTTTATTATTTTCTTCATTTTTGCTCATTTGAATCTTTTTTTTTCCAGATTTGTTTATTATTTTCTTCACTTTTGCTCATTTAAAACTCTTTTTTTCCGGATTTGTTTATTATTTTCTTCATTTTCTGGATTCTTCATGTGAACCAAGAGGCACCGTTCATGATGATGATGATGTGGAAACATTCTAAGCTTCTGTATTTGACTCATGAAACTGGGATAAAAACCTTAAAAACACTGAGTCTGACTTTGTGGAAAATGGTGGAATCCTTACGGCTGAGGCTGAATGTGTCTGACATAAATATCTGGGTGGTTTCGTCTCTTTTCGTTTATAATTCTTTTGTTTTGTGACATCGACGTGGATTCGACTGTTTTTTCCTTTCCTCTAAATATGCAGTTGTATCTGTTTTTTCCTTCAGTTCCCTTTGTCGGATCATTTTCTACTTGTCCTTTTTGTTTTATTTTGGACACAAATAACCCACGTAATTAAAAAAAAAAACAAAAAAAAAACTTGTTGCCATTAAATACATTCAAGTGTCTGTGATTTTAAAATATGACGTGAACAGAAAATACACATTAATTCACATGTTTTTTCTAATAATGTAGATTAAACAGTTTGCTGTCACCACCAAATCTCTAAATGTAAATTATATATTTTATCTGCATTATCCTCAGCAAAAACATGAGGAAATATCCAATTAATACACCATTAAATGCCAGTATTTGTTTTGTATTATTGTATTTTGGTTGTTTTTAGCACGTTTTTTTAATATCATCTCAGTTTGTTACACAATAAAGTGAAATAATTACAATAAAAGTCCATATTTGCATTAGTACTAACATGTATTGACCATAATATGTTAATTTATCTGCATTAATCGGATAATTGACATAAAATAACGAACATAAACAAGGGGAAAAAAGGAAATGTCAGATCAATGGATGATAAAATATTAATATTTGTTTTGTATTATTGTATTTTGGTTGTTTTTATAACTTTATCTGTTGGACTACACTCAGTATTTATAGTCAAATGTTTTATTTTCACATTATCTCAGTCTGTTGTGCAATAAAGTGGAATAATTACAATAAAATGACAAATTAGTGTTCGTAGTAACAGGCAGACGTTTTACTGAAAACAGGAATAAAAATATTGAATATCAGCAGAAACAGAAGCTGAACTTTTCCATATGTTTAATTTTTTAATTACACATTTTCTGCTCAGATTTATCAGGTTAATTAGGTTAAATCTGGTTAATAATTCATCTTTCATTTCCACTTAGATTTAACTATTTAATATAAAGTATATAATGTAATTTTTACCTGGTTTTGTTCATTTAAAGACACTGGGTTTATTATTATATTATTATTCTTACTGACAAATATCAGTTGAAATATATAAATCACATGAAGTCAAAAGGCTTAAATGTATTATTTGTTATAAATTCATATTTTAGACATTTGATGGTTTTGCTTCTGCATTTTTGATCCTTTTAAAACGAATCTAATCATCAGAGCAGTGAGTTTTCTGACACAGTTTGTAGAAATGATCAGTTTATTATATTCAGCGACTGAACAAACGCGTTCTAAGACAAAGAAACAAAAAGAAAACACACATTTTTGCACCGATCTGTCAGTTATTTCAGTCCATAAAGCACATGCAGTTTATCAGAGCAGAATAATACGTGAACATAAAATATACCGAACGCATGTATTTGAATGAGATTAATCTGATTGTATTCACAGAAACTAGAAAACACACTGTCTCTGACTTTTATAGGTTAAAAAATAAATAAATCCAACTAAAATCTGAAGATTAATCACTAAATAATAACAGATAAATATTTAATGGATGCAGAAATGAATGTGTATGTTCTGCTTTTTTGGTCACGTTTTTGGAAAATCCTTATTTGTGATTATTTTCAGGTTTTCTCTGATATGGGATCACAGTTGCATCATGTATTTTCTTTATATCTGTCTATTTTTTTTTATCATTTTATCGTTAATTTCCTTCATATATTGCCTTCTATCGTCTCCATTTCTCTGTCGTCTCTTTCATTTTCGTTGCTGACGTTTTGCGTTAAATTTGACGTCTTCTGTATGTGTTCAGTTTCAGATTGGAATCACGTCTGTTTTTATTGTTTTCTGCTCTGATGAAGAGTCGATGCACGCCGTCGTGTCCGTGACAAACTGACGCAAAGATGTTTTCAGCCACGTTTAAATCAGAATCAGAATTATTATTGTGTTACAGTCAAGTATTAAAAAAAAGTAGTTGGAAAGAAATTATCAATACAACAGAAAGAGAAGAAAAAAGTATATACACACAAACTCACACACACACACACACACACACAAACATATATAGGTCTAAATACATAAATATACCAAATAAACATATTAAGGCACATTAAGAACATCAATCTATACAATACGTATTAGACAATATATTATCAATATGATAATTACAGAAATATACATAAATAAGTCTGTAAAAAATGTATTATTAAAATTCTGTGGTTGTAAGGTAAAATTAAACATTTAAAAGCAGTTTCACTTTCTGCATTTTGAACCTGATGCAGATTTTATTAACAGTGATTCTATTTTAGTTCAGTTCATCTGATTAAACACAGACTGAAACAGAAATATTTTACTGTCATTTTAGGGAAGTTCTGTTTTATCTTCATTATCGTCTGTAATGGATCAGCTTTAATCAGAATATTTTATTAATCCCAGGGGAAATGATTGTGTCTTATAGTTGGTCCATTCAAATGTAATTAAAGTAAGAGGTAACATACACACACACACACAAAATATATATATATATATATATATATATATATATATATATATATATATATATATATATATATATATATACACACACACACATATATATACATATATACACACACATATATATGATTAAAGCTGATCCATTATAGACAATCCATGAAAAGCGCTTTACAAATAAAATTTTATTATTATTATTATTATTATTATTATTATTATTATTATTATTATTATTATTATTATTATATACTCCGACCCTAACCAAATATACATGTTAAACACTCTATTAAACACAGTTAGAACTGCAGTTTGCACAATGTGTTCTGTATAAATCTGATCAGTATAATAATAATAAGTGTGCAGGTGCTGGAAAGTAAAAATATAAAACATGTTAATATTCAGTCGTGGAATAAAACTCTCATCCCCCTCTTGTTTTCTTCAGTTTCTTGTTCATTTTAATGTCTGGTCCAACTAAAGGTCCATTAGTTTGGACAAATATGATGAGAACAACAGGAACAGCTCATAGTAGTTGAATTCAGAGCTGATGTCTACACATTTAACAGGTTTTCTGGATAAAAACTAAACTCACTTCAGTTCTTCCATCAGTATCTGTGTCATCGTTGTGACAAAAACAGTTCTTTTATTCATTCTATGTTTTCTTTTCTGTCTGTTTTAGTCACATGACACACAGGAGTTAGGACTGGAGTACAGAACAGGAGGGCTGTGCATCAGCGAGAATCTGACCATACGGTACAAATCACAATACCAGGATTATGACACGATAGATCATGATACTGTTAAAAAGGCCGTTTTTGTTTGTTTGTTTTTTTAAATGATTATTTCCTGGAAGAATTTAATTCCAGCAGAAATCTGCACAAATCCTAAACACATTTGTATTTGATCCCAACAGGATCTAATGTTCTATCACAAATGTTCAGACTGTGTTCAAACTGAAATTGTGTTTTCCAGACATTCCACTTTCAGATCCTGTTCAAACGTTCACATTCTATTAGTTCACAACTAACATCAGAACAGGATTTGAGTTCAATCCCAACAAAGGAATGAACATTATTCAATAAAAGAGTGTGAAATAAGAATAAATAAAATATAAACAAAAAAGGAAAATGAACCACCACAATATCTGCATTTGAATAAATACCTAAAAAATATCGACACAGTATCATGAAATTAAATATTGCCATATATTACAGACTCGGTATTTTCTACCATCCCTAATAACCATTGTTTTTCAGGTCTAATATTTTTTCCTCAGCTGTATAAATGTAGATAAACTCCTGCTCTGTATTTGAGTGAGTTTTTCCTCTTTAATCGGATTCTGTTTCTTTCGATCCTACTTCGTGTTCTGTGTTAAAACAGTTTCTGCTTTTCCTGGTTTCATTCATGTGTTTTATATTTCACACAAACGTCTAATTATGTTTTAAACAATCATATTATAACCAGATAAAACTGAACACCAGGTCCACATGAGAATTTTTTTCATTTCATTTTTTTCATTTTATTTGTTTATTTTGTGCATTTACAGAATATATGCAAATTCAAAATTCCAAAATCATTCATCTACGCTGGAAAAGGAAGAAGAAAAACTTATTTAATCCCACCCCCATTCTCATCATCAAATAACTGAACATAATAACGTTTTAATAATAATAATGGAATAATTTCATCATAAATAAAGGAGTGAATATAGAATAACTGCGGTGTATAAACTGACAGATCCACAGGGGCTGAATAAACACAACCCCTCCGCTCTGCCACATCTGCACTGTGGATGCATTTAAAACATGCAGACGCTCATGTATGAAAATAAGAAGACGGACAGAGACACCAGAGCATCAGCGTAGAAATGAGTCCGACGTGTTAGAATATTCCTGTTCCGACATGTGGTCTGTTTAATGAACGCAGTAAAAAGAACCGCTTCAGTGGTTTATTTAAGATTAAAAAAAAGATCAAATAAAGGTGATTTATGTTGATTCAGTCTATTCAGTGTGCTTTAAGTGAACAAGAAAGAGCATCTAAAAAAAGTATATATGATTAGAACATACAGAAGGTCATAAATACAGCTTTAATTTAGTGTTTTATTTGTATTTTTCACCCGTAGAGTTCTTTAATCACCGTACTAATGTCAAAATATTTGTATACAGTTTGTTTTTAACTCTTTTTTTTTATTTATTTTTTTGGATTTCATCAACGTCATAAACAAAAATACCAAATACTCAATAACTGTCATGTTTTTAACCCTTCAAATGTCATGTTTATCATGTAAACAAATCATGTTTTTGATCCAAAAAACAGAAAAAACTTTATTTTTTTCAATATTCAACATATGAATTGTATTAGTTTTTGTTTTTTTTTGTTTTTTTTTTATTATTATTTGTTCCTCCTGTCATCTGTCTGTGATTCACACCAACACTGGTTCATATTCATTATTATTTTTGGTTCTGGGTCAAATGTTAAATGTGTCAGTGTGTATTTTGTACTCACTTGGTTGAAGGGTGTTAGTGTAGGAATTTAACACTGTTTATTATGGGATGGATTTAGTGGATGGATCAGAATTTTAAAAATCAGACAAAAATGAACAACTTCTGAATTCTGACCAAAAACAAATTGTGAAAAATAATGACCTTCAATAACATGAAGTGTAACGTGAGAATAATAATAATAATAATAATAATAATAATAATAATAATAATAATAATAATAATAATAATAATAACTTTATTTATATAGCACCGTAAAAACTGAGTTTTACAAAGTGCAAATGGGCACAACAGCAGAATACAAACATAGAAAATGACACAACATAATAAAAGAGATTATTAATAATAATAATAATAATAATAATAAAGTACAGCAAACTCAAAACATGACTATGTGTGAATGTATGGTAGTGAGAGGGCAGAAGGAACAGAACATGATGCAGTCAGATCAGTGCAAAAATGAACCAACATTATGTTTGTCAAAATAAACGAACCAAACCAGGGTCAAATCCCACATTCAACATTAAACCATTAAACAGAGACAACATCACTTAAAGGCTGGTGTATAAACTGTTTCAGAAGTGCTTTCAGAGCTGTGTGGCTGTGCAGCCTTAGCTGTGATAGTCCACCCTGGACAGCAGAAGGTCCAGAACACTCAGCTGATACAACACGACTGAAACTGTCCTCCGTTCAAACCCACCCCAGAACAGCAGCAGCTGAAGGCTTACAGCAGGCCTGTCGAACATACGGCCCCTGGACCAAAACTGGACGCTAAAGGGTCCGATCCGGCCCATGGACGAATGTACGAGAAGCACTAATGACACTGAGGGTGTTAACGAGCACTGGGGTCATTTTAGGTCAGAGTCAAAACTGAAGAAAGAAACAAAACACTTGAACAGAAACATAGAATACATATTCAAATAGGAGGGACTAGAAGTGTACTCATAAACTCCACCCCTTCTCCTTATATAATTAATAACAGTAATAACCTCCCTAGTCTAAGCAGATCTATACTATAAACTATAATCTGACTGAGACTAATTAGGAAATAATTAGGTTTCTGGCTTCATATGATTATGAACAAATATAACAGGATTTATATAAACACATAATACAGTAACATATATATGTAAATACATGTTCATACACAGATATATACATATACATATACATACATACATACATATACACACACACATATACATACAAATATATATACACATACACACCTGTACATACTTATACATACATAAATATATAATACAATAACACATATATGTAAATACATATTCATACACAGATATATACATATACATACATACACACACACACACATATACACATACATAGATACACATACATATGCACATACACACCTGTGCATACATACATATATATTTATATACATACATATACACATACATACATATACACATGCATACATACACATATGCATACATATACACATACATACATATACACATGCATACATATACACATACACACCTGTACATACTTATACATACATAAACATATAATACAATAACACATATATGTAAATACATATTCCTACACACACATACACATATACATACATATACACATACACACCTGTGCACACATACATATATATTTATACACATACATATACCACATACTTGTCCATCCTTCTAACCCTCAGTGAGCCCCGCCCCCTCCCTCACCCCTGTACGTCTTAAACACCATATCTTCGTACGTCCTTTTAAATAGTTTCATGCTTGGACTTTGCTTTAACTCTTTTATTATAACTCTATTAATATTAAATGTGTTCCACAGTCTCACCCCGCTGACTGAAACACAAAAACCCTTCCTAGTCGTATGTATCAAGTGAATTTTAAAGTTAATTTTCCCCCTTAAATTATAACCCCCTCATGAGCACTGAATCATTTCTGTGTATTTGTTCTAAACAGATTATTCTGAGCTTTGTACGTTATTTGAGCTGTTTGATAGTCCACATTCAGACCGATATGATCTAAAATGAAATAATAACATCTATAAATTATGACAACTACAAATGTTTTTCTTTGTTTTAGTGTAAAAAAAAAAGTAAAATTACATGAAAATATTTAGATTTACAAACTATCCTTTCATAAAAAAACACAAATAACCTGAACAAATATGAACAACTTAAAAAGTCTGAATATAAATCAGTGTATTTGTATTTTATTCTTGTATTTTATTGAATAATGGGTCCATAATGTAAAGTGCTTTGGGTGTCTAGAAAAGCACTATATAAAAACAATTCATTATTCTTATTTATTTTGGTTTTATTTATTCTGCTGTACAGTACTTTGGTCCACTGCAGTTGTTTTAAAGTGTTTTACAAATAAAGTTGGATTGGATATTTGCACCAATATTCTGTCTGTTATTAAATGTTTTGTGTATTTAGATCCACTGTGTGCGTTATAATGAACATGTGGAAATGATAAACTGAGACTGAACACTGGTCAAATTACACTGATTTTTTTAAAGACATTTCATCATGTTATTCATATTTTTGAAAGGACCGTTTGTCTTTGTAAACATTTCCATCATGTTATTTGACTTCTTTTTCTCTAAATCATAGTAAATAATTCAGATTTCCATTGTTTGCAGTACAGGTGTCAAACATGTGGCCCGGGGGCCAAAACCGGCCCACCAAAGGGTCCAGTCTGGCCCCTGGGATGAATTTATGAAACGCAAAAATTATACTGAAGATGTTAACAGTAAAGGATGTTACAATCATTTCAGTCTAAAGTGGATCAGACCAGTAAAATATTATTATAAGAACCTATAAATAATGACAACTGTAAATTTTCCTCTTTGTTTTAGTGTAAAAAATCGGACCATTGGTCCTGTATCTTAGCGTCCAAATTCAAAGCTTAGGTAAATGTATCCAGATCCATTTATTCTCCCCCAGTTCTGTGTATTTATTCTATTACAGAAATAGTCCATGTTTTGCTCATATTCTGATCAGATCTGTCAAAAATTCAAATTCACACTTGATATCATTGATACTGATTTATTGGATCAATCCACTTCCTATCTGTTATAATGGGAACATTTTTCAAAGTGGCACCAAATCCAGAATCAGATCCAGATCCAAATAATGTCAATCCCTTGTGTTGACATCATCATACAGAAGCTGTATACCAAGTCTGAAGTCAATCAGAACTGGAGTTTGGGAGAAGAAGACAATTGAAATGTTTTCCCCATTAGAGCCCATGTTAAATTGTGCGTCAGTTCCAGATCCAGAAGAAGATCCTGATCAGCATGTGGACATTCTGTTTGGGTCATCTCCCCATCAGGGCTGGACTGGAGACATTTACACTGGAGATCATTTAGATTTACTGAGTTATTGCATCCATCCACTTCCTATCTCTGATAATGGGGACAGTTTTCAAAGTTGCACCAAATCCAGAATCAGATCCGGATCCAAATAATTTCACTAACTTTTGTTGACATCCTCATACAGAAGCTGTATACCAAGTTTGAAGTCAATGGGAATTGTAGTTTCGCAGAAGAAGACGATTGAAAGTTTTGTAACAGACGACAGTAGCTTCCAGCCTGTCTGTAAACTAAAAAGTAAAATTAGAAAAAAGTGACATTTACAGACTATCCTTTTACAAAAAAAATGAATATCCTGAACAAATATGAACAATCTGAAATGTCTTCAGAGAAGTAGGTGGAATTTTAACAGTATTCTGCCTGTTCCTAAATCCTTCAGTTGTGCTGCACATGTATAAATGATCACCTTAGGCGTAATATTGTTAACACTGCAGTTTTTTTTCTTAAGAATTTTCAGGTTGTTCATTTTTGTTCATGCTATGTTCAAGTACGGTTCGTAGATGTAAACATTTTCATCATGGAACTGAACTTTTTTCACTTAGGCTGTATTCACACCTACCACGTTTGGTCCGTTTAAAATGGACCAGAGTTCGTTTCCCCAGAAAGTCCGGACTTTTTTTTAGGTGTGAATACAAACATGCGAACTCTGATTCGAACCAAACAAGCGGACCCAGACCACCTCTTCTAGGTGGTCTGGGTCCGCTTCCAAACGGACTCTGGGCCGGTTCACTTCTGGTGTGAATAGAACCGACCTCGAACCGAACCAAACCAAGGGATCTGCCCCTTTTTGTGCTTGACGAGCCACCGTAGCCGCTGGAAGTAGCTGAGGTTTACAGGTGTTCAGAGTGAACATCAGACATGAGCTGTGGACAGACGAGGACCAACGAGGACACTGAATGTGTCACTGACATTTGGTCACATGTCCGTATTATGAAACTGGCTCCAACTGAGCTCTTCTTGAGTGTTAACATTATTTTCATAAATTTGTTTCTGTGAAAATACAGTTTATATTCTGAAAATGCTAACTGTATGTAGGAGTACCACGATTATTTTCATCAACACCGGCCGTCTCTGGTTCACCCCGCCCCCCAACCTTTCTGTCCAATGCTAACGCAGTTCGTCACATGCGTGCTTCTGTTCACGCATTTTGGTCCACTAGCAAAAAGTGCAATATGAATGCGATCCGACCCAAATGAAAAAAATAAAGTCCGCATTTGAGCCGAATCAAATAAGCGGACCAAAGGACTTTCCAGGTGTGAATACAGCCTTAGAAACACAGAGAACCCTTTGGAGTTGATATTATTCATAAGTTCGTATCCATTATTTCTATGATTGGACTGGTCCGGCCCACTTGAGGTCAGATGAGACTGAATGTGGAACTGAACTGAACTGGGTTAGAGCTTAATCTGGTTTTATTTTAGTGCTGGTTTAACGGTTCAGGCTTCCTCTTGGGTGTCTCCGTTTCCTCCGTCCGCTGCCGAACAGATGGAAGAAAAGGTTCATTTTTGAAAGGAAACGTGCGAATGTGAGCGAGGCGGCGCCTTGTGTGAGTTTGTGTTGAACTTTGAGGAGATGAAGCCGCAGTTACGAACAGAGGTCGGTGTTCAACAAAGTGGCACAATTTAATTTGTGCATCCGGAGCTGGGAGGCTCCGATAGGCTCGGTAATGAAACCTCTCAGCTTTAAGTTCTGTCTACTTGAAATTCACAAAGAGAAACGAGGAGGCAGCCATCGTGGAGACATGCAAATGCACTGATCTCTTTAATACGAGCTTCACCCAATTGGACGGCGGCTTTGACAAGCAGAACAAATGCCCCCCCGAACACAAACATGTGCAGGTCAGGAGGCGCCGGCCGCCATCCACCGCCTTTATCCTCTTTGCAGCGCCCACATTCTGCCTGTTCGCTAACTGTTAAATTAGTCATCTGAGATTAGAGACGGCTTAAGGAACAAAACTTTTCCTCCAAAGTTGATAAAAACCCTCCGACTTGATGTACACTCAACATATGCAAAAACAAAAACGGGCACGCAGACGTGACTCTGGAAAAGCTGCAAAGTTTTACAGCGTTTTTTTTATTCAAGTTGATGTAAATTGAAATGAAGGGAAGAGCGAGACATGACGTCACCCCAGTGTGTGTGTTTATGTGTGTGTGTGTGTGTGTTTATGTGTGTGTGTGAGGGTGTGTGTGTGAGGGTGTGTGTGTGAGGGTGTGAGGGTGTGTGTTTGTGTGTGTGTGTTTGTGTGTGTGTGTTTATGTGTGCGTGTGTTTATGTGTGCGTGTGTGTGTGTGAGGGTGTGTGTTTGTGTGTGTGTGTGTGTATGTGTGTGTGTGTGTGTGTGTGTGTGTGTATGTGTGTGTGTGTATGTGTGTCGGTGTGTATGTGTGTGTGTGTATGTGTGTGTGTGTGTGCGTGTGTGTGTGTGTGTGTGTGTGTGTGTGTGTGCGGTCTGGTACCAGTGCTTGTATCCATAGAACTTCACAGTTCTGTATTTTAAACACTGTAATGATCATTTTTTTATTCTCTGAAAGTAAAAATACTAGACATCAGATTGTCCAGATTATTATATTTTCATATTTAACAGATGCTCTCATTTATTTCTTATCAAACTGTTGAAAAATCATCTATTTATTCAGATTTCTATGAACATTTTTTCCATTTTTTCAAGACTGGAAATTATTCCCAACACCATTCCTAACAAGTAGAAATTTAACATCAATATATTGATAACTTTGATTCACTGTGAAAAACTGTTAGACTGTTTTTTTTTTGTTTTTTGTTTTTTTTTTAATCTACAGAGCCATTTCTGTTTTCACTATATTTTACTTATTGCCAGATTTTATGATTTAGTGCAATGAAAAGATGTTTTTTTTTTTTTTTTTTACATAAATCCACATAATAATCAGACAACAAATAAGTACAAATATTATATTTGATATATTTCATGAAATTATATATATATTTATAACTTCTTTTATATACTTCAATACATTTATGTCTGTTAAGTGATGTTTCTACAGTTTATTTATTTCCACCAAAATCTGTTCCTGTTCAAAGGATTTTTGTAAATTATGTAAATGTCATGATTAATTAATGTAATGCACTGAAAGTTTACACTGGGGTGAATTAATACTATTGAACCATTTACTGAATTAAATAGACCAGGTTATTTTAATAAGTGTGAAGTTGAATTGAAAAGATATGAATCATTATTCATTCATTTTCTGAACCTGCTTAATCCTCAGTAGGGTTATTACAGGTTAATTGGTTCATCTAAATTGCCCATAGGTGTGACTGTGACAGTGGTTGTTTGTCTCTGTATGTTCAGTCTGTGATGAACTGGACACTTGTCCAGGGTTTACCCCACCTTCACCCTTATGTAGCTGGGACAGGCTCCAAGAGACCCCCGTATGAATCGTTAATTGGTAAAAATTTTTAATTGAGGAAAATTTAAAGATACAAGAAAAAGTCGGTTTCAATTATTTGAATATGGGTCGACTTTACAATTTAAGAATACTTTTACTGTTTCATTTGATTTTCTTTTTTTATATTTTGATTTATGAAAGTATGTTTTTTTGTTGTTTTTTTATAAGTAACTGTAGTATCTCTCTCTCTTTAACACATTTTAGATAAAACTTGCATAAAAATTTTGATGATTTCAGGATCTGATTAATAAACTGAAAGTAAAATGGGAACAAATTAAATGTACGTGGGTGATTTTACACACGACAGGTGGGTTGTGTGTTTATTTTTTTAACATCTGCTGACTGGGGGTTTTATTTTTCACACAGAACAAAGTCCATTTAATCCAAAGATCATATGAAAAGGTTTTATTTTACAAAAAAATAACTGAGCTCTGAGTATCTTCTTTACAAAACCAGGATGTGTTTGTGAACAATGTGGACAAAAGTATGTGGACGCGTTGAATCCAACTGTTTCTTTTCTAACAGGGGTCTAAAATCCAAAACAATAAGGACTAATGTCAGAATAGAGTTTTATATGATGGGATACATATCAGTGGATAAACATCAATATTTCACTGTAGTTTAATGGTAGATTTTTCTTCCTCAGTCAGATGTGATGACAGTAGATGTTTAGATGTGGAAGAACATTATTATTTACAGTCAGAGAAGGAAAAATATTTTATAAATTTAGAGGAAGAACATTTAAAATCACTGTAATGGATAAAAAAAAAAAAACAAAAGCTGTCATTTATCAAGTATAACAGTTTATTGCTTTTTTTCTTTTTTTTGTTCAGTTTGGGGCTTGTTTTGTTTTTGTTGCATTTTATTTATTTATTTTCTTCATTAATTTTGCTCATTTTATCAAATACTTCGGCTGTTTTTGTTCAATTTGTTGCCTGTTTTATTATTTTTTTCTGTAATTTCTCCCATTAAACTTTAAGGAAATATTGATGTTCTTATGTTAAATCCTCATGAACAGGACGTCTGACAGCTGTAGACATGATGTGTCCCAATATTTATGTCCATATAGTTTAGAAACATCAAAATTTCCTTAAAGTTTAATGGTAGATTTTTCTTCCTCAGTCAGATGTGATGACAGTAGATGTTTAGATGTGGAAGAACATTATTATTTACAGTCAGAGCAGGAAAAATATTTTATAAATTTAGAGGGAGAACATTGAAAATCAGAGTCATGGATAAATAAATAAATCAATCAATAAATAAATGTTGATATAAATTCAGTCCAAACCATCTCTGAGTCGTTTTGGAAACAAATATAACAATTTAACCCAAACTAACCAATGACATTTATCCCATCATATGAAACTCTGTTCTGACATTCGTCCTTATTGTTTTGGATCCCAGACTCCTGTTAGAACACAAACACCTGGGTCCAACGTGTCCACATACTTTTGTCCACATACTGGATCAGTTTGTGTCGTATTTCCAGTCGGATGTCGGTCTGTGGTTCTGCTTCAGTAAACTCTGGACCTAGAAGAAGAAAACAGTGTGAGTGTGAATCCTCCTGAACGTACGGAGCGGACGGTTCCGGTCCGAGTCCGACCTGGAGAACGAGGAGAGTGACAGGAGTCCGAGCAGGAACTGGAGGACGTAGAAGCAGAGCAGGACGGCGTTCAGGACCAGCTCCAGCCTCAGGACGAACGTCTGCAGCAGCAGGTAGTAAACGGCCAAGGCGGAGCAAGGCAGCAGGACGAAGAGCGACAGGCCCGAGTAGAGGGGACGCTCACACAGGTTCCCCTTCTGACCTGGACCGGGACCAGAACCGGGACAGAACAGCGGGGTTCAGACTGGACGTACACAACAGGAGCCCATTCATCCACATGGGTCCACCTCAGACCAGCAGAACCACCACAGTCCTGTCATATGGACCCAAGGTATGGATTTAGGCCAGGGGTGTCAAACATACGACCCGTGGACCAAAACCGGACACCACAGGGTCCACCCCCCCATGGGATGGATCTGAAACTCAAACATTACTCTGAAGATTTGAAGAACCAATCATTTTAGTTCAGGTTCCACATTCAGAACAATGTGGTTTCAGGGGCTCAGATCAGAATCATATTTACTGCCACAGAAGTAAACGGGTCACATGACAGCGGATATGCTACAGTGGTAAACATGGTACATGGAGTAGGTAAGAAGCACGCAGTCAAAAAGAAAAGAAATAAACAAGATAGAGTCAGAACGGATTATCAAATATGATAAAAATATACAATAAACCAGTGTTCAGAGAACGATATTACAATATTTCATGTTGTTCATGTTTGCTCAGCTTATTCACACTTTTTGTGAATGGATACTTTGTAAAAGTAAACAGTTTAATGTCACATTTTCCTTTTTTTTTTAAAAATAAGTTCAGAGCTGCAGTGGCGTCTGTGGTCCACACGGTGGCAGCAGAGAACCAGGCAGTTTGTTTCTCACCGTAGAAGAGTCTGAGGATCTCCAGACAGAGGAAGAAGAAGAGCAGAACCAGGTCCAGAACTGCGTTATCAGTCGGGTACGGGAGGATGAGAACTGGAGAACACACAGGTCACATATGACTCACACACACCTTGAACATATTCAACAGATTAAACATTTAAAACCATCACAGTGTCCACATCTGGTTCTTATTTATATATTTTAATGAAGTCGACTTGGATGAAAATTAAAAATCTCTCAGATATTTTCACATTCACTTCAAATACTCAGTGAAACTATTAAACTAATGAACTTACGCTGTGTGGACAAAAGTATTGGGACAGATGTTTCTTTTTTAACAGGGGTCTGGGATCCAAAACAATAATGACTAATGTCAGAATATAGTTTTGTATTATGGGATAAATATCATTGCATTGGTTAGTTTGGTTTAAAGTGGTCTCCCATTAAACTTTAAGGAAACATTGATGTTTCTAAAGTATATGGACATAAATATTGGGACACATCATGTTTACAACTGTAAGATGTCCTGTTCATGAGGATCGGACATAGAAACATCAATATTTCACCGTAGTTTAATGGTAGAATTTTTTCCTCAGTCACATGTGATGAACTTTCATCTCAGATGTTTAGATGAGGAAGAAAATTCTTATTTACAGTCAGAGCAGGAAAAATATTTTTGAAAGTTAGAGGTAGAACATTTCAAATCAGAGTCATGGATTAAAAAAACAAACAAAAAAAATCAATGTTGAGAGAATTTGAACCAAATTATTATCAACTGAGCATAAAAATAAATGTCTCTATCCACTGTCATTGATCCAACTCCATGGGTTTTACTGGTGAAACAATGTTGTAGAAGATGACGGTGTTTCCACGGTAACTATGGAGCCTCTGAACGTCAATTATTGACATGTATTGATAGGGTTAGTGGATCAACAGGTATTAAACAGTTTAGATCAGTAGATGGTTTAGGTCGACAGTGGATGTTTGGGTCTTTAAGGGTTAAACTTTTAGGAAATATCGATGTTTTTATCTCCAGTCCTCATGAACAGGACGTCTTACAGCTGTAGACATGATGTGTCCCAATATTTATGTCCATATAGTTTAGAAACAGCAACATTTCCTTAAAGTTTAATGGTAGATTTTTCTTCCTCAGTCAGATGTGATGACAGTAGATGGTTAGTTGTGGTAGGAAATTATTATTTACAGTCAGAGCAGGAAAAATATTTGAGACATTTAGAGGAAGAACATTTAAAATCAGAGTCATGGTTAAAAAAAAAAACAAACAAAATAAATGTTGATATAAATTCAGTCAAATCCATCTCTGAGTCATTTTGGAAATTAAGATAATAATTTAACCCAAACTAACCAATGCACTGATATTTATCCCATCATATAAAACTATATTCTAACATTAGTCGTATTGTTTTTTATCCCAGACTCCTGTTCGAAAAGAAACACCTGAATTCAACGTGTCCACATACTTTTGTCCACATAATGTCTCTATTCTTTAACCTGTTAAAGCCTGTGGACGTGAACGTACGTTTATAGATGAACATGAGGATCTCCGCCAGGATGAAGGCGCTGAAGTACCAGCGGTTCAGGTAGAAGAGGATCTGCAGAGGAGTGGACGACAGCTGGACACCAGGCGTTAAGGACGGAAGGCCTTCAGATAAACCACAGTGAAACGGGTCCGAGCTCCTGTTTCAGCCCACAGTCCTGGTTCCAGTGTGTTCCGAACTGTCTACAACCTACTGTGAAGGGTTAGTGATATTCTGTTGAGTTTTAGTACTTTTTTTAGGTATGGGTGTGTTCTTCTCTTTCCCTCTCTTTTTGTTGGCTGTGTTTGGAGTCAGGATGAGTTGCAGGCGTGGTGCTCTCTGATGATTGGTTCGTCAGCGGTGGGCGGGAAAATATAAAGTCGACTCCCACAACTTTCTGTGGACACGTCATTGTACAATATTTACTAGACCAAATATTATTAATCTGATAATTAAATAAATATACATAAATAAGTGCTAAAATATTGTTGTATAGTTTGGAACTAAAATAAGAATAATTTCTACAATATTATGTCTTCTCTTATTATTAACACAACTTACAGATCACAGTTGATCTACAAAGGTATTTATTTGTTTATTTATTTAGATATTTTTTTCTTTTTTGTTGTATTAATTTCCTTCCTGCTGCTTTTATTTTATTTGAATGGAACAACTGTTACATACAATAATTTCCCCTTGGAAATTGTTAAAGTATTCTGATTCTGATATTGTTAAAATTGCATTTAATTTTCAGGTTGTTGACATTTTATTGTTAAAGGGTTTTTATTCTGTTGTTTTACTGTAGCTCATACTGGTCTGAATGTGGAACCTGAACTAAAACCAGTCCAACTCCATTGACTGTTCATATCTCCAGTGTCATTTTTGCGCTTTCCGAATTCATCCCACAGGTCGGACTGGTTTTGGCCCATGGGCCGTGTGTCTGACAGCCCTGATGTAAAGGATACGATGGATGGACTTCCTGTTGGGACACGAGAACAAAAACACTGTTTAAAAGCAACGGGTACACAATAAAACTACATTACAGATAATACTGGTATTATAGAATCATCACAATTCAACAGCTTTGTATAAACAAAACATGCAATGAACAATTCAGAATCAGGTGGAATCAGTTTTTTTTCCCTCTGATTTAAATTGTTCATGTGTAATAATAATAATAATAATAATAATAATAATAATAATAATAATAATATGTATTTAACTGATATTATGCATCCAAATAACTCAGTTAACACTAAATAAGACAAAACTACATCAACTAATGCAACGTTAGAACTAAACTGAAATCTCCTGATATTTACTTTGTCAGTTACAGTTGATCATTTTTTCAGGCAAAATGTCAGATTTTTTCCAAGACTGATGATGTTTTCAGACCATTCACAACATGTATTTTTCTCTGATGTAAACTGTTCAACATGTATAATAAAATCTATTTGCCTTTAATCATCATTTCTGTTGTAAACCAGTGATATCATGCGTCTTACATTTAATAAAAACTCAATTAACACCCGTTGATTCTTCAAAATAAGATAAAACTAAGTCAACTTATGCACTAGTAAAATGAACCAAATCTAAACTGAGATCTTCCAATCACTGGTGCCTCCAATGACTGAGCATTCACAACATTCTTCATGAACAGAAGAAAATCAAACATCAGCCTTTACATTGTTCACTGTCTGTTCATCTATTTATTTGATTTATTTATTTATTCTTTCTCTTATGTACATATTTTGTATAAATACAACCGTAGGTGCTTTTTTTTGCTGCTGTAAGTTAGAGATGTATCAATAATACAACTTTAAAAGAAAATAAACAAGTCCCCAAAGCCTGTGAACAGTCTTTAAAAACTATATTTAAGTATTATTTTTGGATATTTTTGTTCATACATGAATGCACGAGGGGCACAGTTTTAGCATCTCTGGAAAAAACAACAAAACATCATACTGGATCCACTGATGTTTAAAGTATAAAGTTACTGAAACCAAACGGTTGTAGTTTTCGATTTTTAGAAAAGAGACATTATAAAGAAACGGCAGAAAATGAACCATAACGAACCCTGATGAGATTTAACAGGATACAACTAGTCCGAAGATCCACAAAAAAACGACTCATTTCGGTTCCGTTTTTTTTTCATCCTGATTTGTCTCAGTTTGTGAGTTTATAGTTACATAATAAAACACACACCGGTTTAAAAACTTCACATGTGCAGTATTTTCAGACTTATTTGGTTGAACAATGTGTGATGGACGGACTTACCCGGCGCCATATTTGATCACCATGGAAACGGCTTGGAGGAAGTGCGTCTTCTTCTGTTGTTCATTAAACCGTAGTGGTGAAGCCTGGACTCCCCCTGCAGGAGGATGACGGTACTACTGTTAACTACATAAAAGGTTATGTTCAGAGGATAAATATAGTTTTTATTTCTCATTAAAAAATTCACAAACATTTAAGAAAAAATAATTCATGGAATGCAGTGAAATATAAAGAAATACCCACAAAAGAAAACAAAAGGTATGTTTTTTATACAAAAATTATAATTTTACTTAAAAAACTTAATTTCAATACAATAAAAAAAATAAAACATTGAAAATCTGAAAATATTTCTAATGTTTTTATTTTATTTCTTCTATAGAATTTAGGTTTTGACTCCTGTAGCTCTAAGTCGTTTCTTTTTCCACATAGACTTTCTTTGATTTTTTCCCATTTCTTCACAACTGTGGAACTTCAGTCCTTAGAAAAACTATTAAACTAATACGACATTTCTATAAATTATTATTTTAATTATCATTTTATCAAACAACAGTGTCAAAAAGCCAAAGGAAAACCCTGAGGTTGACTTTTCTGCAGAATCTAAATCTGACACATTTTTATCACAGACTGGGAAAAAAAAGTCCATGACTTTTCCAAAAATGTGCAAAATTTTTAATTTCATGACTTTTCCCAAATTGGAGAATGTTTGTCATGTATTTGTTTAATAGATGTAATGATGTGTTTGTTGCGTTAAGCGGCTGTACTTTATACTTTTGCTTAAAATTATAAAATAAATTTAAAAAGTAGATGATTCTTTTTACTCTGTTTTGCTCACATTTAATGGAAACATTTATTCCTTTTTATGAGATTTTCAAACTTCAACAAACAGTTTTACATCAAAGGAGACTATACTGAGATACAGTGTGACTTTATGTCTTTAAAACACCAAACATCCACCGTCGACCAAAACCATCCACTGATAAAACTGTTTAATACCTGTTGATCCACAAATCCTATCAATACATGCCAAAAATTGGTGTAAAACACAGTTTGTCATCTTTTCATGGTCATCAGATTTTATCTTTAACACTACATTACCCAGCAGCCACCATCCGTGTTGTGATTGGCCCAGAACAGAGCGAGGGCTAACGTGGCACTGCTGTGTCCGCGCATGCTCACTTGCGTTCTCTCCCGGCAGGAAGATGGCGGCTGTCAGGATGCGGTCGTGTGTGTTGTCAGTTTTACTCCTCAACGTTTTCTACAGTTTCGTCTCCTCTTTGTACTTTCACATCGGAGAAACCGAGAAGAAATGTTTCATAGAGGAAATCCCAGACGAGACGATGATTATCGGTGAGTGTCAGAGGCGGAAGGAGCTACCGGCTAATGCTAACCGCTAAGTGGAGCTAATCGGCTAAAGTTAACTAATATGTTCTGACAAAGTCTGAAAAGATTATTAAAACCCATTTTACCTCTCACAAGTTTATTAACAGACACAATAACAACACGCACAGTCATCATTTACTATTTGAACACTTTAAACTACTGTTATCCGTGGTTGTTGGGGATATAGGGGCGTTTTAACATTGGTAGGAAGTCAGCCGGTTTTTACATTTTATTCACTAATTAAATTAGGTTGTTTTGGCTGCTAACCTACATCTGTCTTCACTGATTATCACTGAATCCTTGGTCAATCAGCTAGGATAGAGTAAATCACAAAGAGCAGAGGATTTGCTGGTTAAAGAGATTAAATTTACCTTCAAACATATGGAAAGAAATGCAGATTTACACAGGAGTTTTACATGAGCTACAAAATAAAATAGAATTTACTAATGTGTTTTACATGCCTTTCACCTACACAGTGTCAATCACTAATTCCAATGTTGATTTATACTTGAATTTTGGGGTCTGTTATCTAATCTCTACACAAACAGGAGCTGTTAAGAAGCCAGAAGAAATAATTACATCGTCGTTATCATTATAGTTAACATGATGTGCGTTTTTGTCCTAGATTTTGAGAGTTAATTTGTCCATATTCTCAGTTTAGACACTTCCAATATGTATCAGTGTTTTGATGTTTGATTGTGTTGACATATCGGATTCAGATTTAGAATACTTTATTATTCCCAGAGTAATGCACACCTTGTTGTAATAGTTGTCATAATAGACTGGTGTATGTCTAATCAGGTTAAAGGACTGAATATGTGAACTGTTCCGGTGTTCCAGTTCATGTTTCTCCAGTTGAATGAAGAGTTCACATTGTGCTCAGATGAATGATATAAGCACCATTACAGGTGTGTTTTTGTCTTTATTTATCATATTATCATCTTATGTTAATTTCATCGTCTTTTGTCTTTGACATTGTCTCATCTTTTCTGAATAACGTAAAACCGCAAATGACAGTCTTATTACTTCAACTGTGGCACAGTGCAGAAGCTTAGAGGAATTACTTCTATTTTCACATCAGTGTGAAACAGTAACAGGTCCATTTATATTTATAGTTAGTTTTCTCACCTGTAGTCAGAAAAGAAGCTGCTGAAGGTGTTGTTGTAATTGTTTGTATCTGTCAAAGTCTCAGCTCCACACAGATCAGCCAGCGCTTGATGCATGTAATCACTGAAGGAAAACTGTGACATCTGGGCTTGAAGTGAGAAGACCTTTTACTAAAGAGACAGAACAGTTCATCACCCTTTAGTATGAAAATAATCTGTTACCATTGGGCAGAATAACCTGAGCAGCCAACTGTCTGTACAAGTTCTAGATGGAGTTAGTGATTCCTGAGAGAGGTTGATGTTTGAGCTCATGTTAAACAAACACACCCTTCCTTCAGAAGCTCATATTCCTCCTGTTCTGTGCACGAGTGAGAATATTCCAGTAATCCCAGAACGGAAATGTGTTTGAGTGCACAAACAGACCCGACAGCACTGAGGAGACGATCTATGGATTTACAAAAACAGGATCAGGATCACTTAATCCACCATTTATACTACCATTAACTCTGTTATTCGAGAAGTACCAAATGCAACAAGTTGATCACATGTCAGATATGTCAGATCAAGAATAGACCTTGTTCTTTCCGTAGACATCTGAGCATGCTCAGTTCACCCCCTGCCACCTGTGGAATGGTGGGTAAAACACAGAGCAGTGAGTGAGACAGACTCACTATGAAAATAGATGGTTTGGGATTTTTTTTTTTTTGCCATTTTTACTGTTTTTTCCAGTGTTGTGGTGATTTTACTTTATTTTTTACTGTGTTTTTACTGAGTTTTGACCATGTAACTGCTTTATGGAGTTAAACAGGTGTCAAAAATCAGCTGGACTGATATAGAAAAAAAAGAGCCAAAACATAAACTACTGGGACCAAATTCAAATCCTTGTTGTTGTTCAGTGTTTTACAGTTCACAGTTCATGTTCAACATCCTAAATCTCTTATTGATGTCCATTCTAGTGCCTTATTTAGTCCAAACCCGTCAAACATAAGTTCCTCTCTTTGTCTTTTTCTGTTCTTCCACCTGTTTTGACCCTAAAACACACAGTACAACAAAACCACTGAAGAAAAGGAACACAAGCACAAACTCACAGCAGCTTTAATTAACCTGAAACAGACGCACATTCACAGCAGAACCTTTACCTGGAATCAGGGCTCAGGGGTTAAAGGGTTAAATAAATGCTTGTGTGATGGTAATCCCAGTCCAATGTGTGTCTGTGCAGGAAACTACCGGACTCAGCTGTACGATAAGCAGAGGGAGGAGTACCTGCCGGCCACTCAGGGCCTGGGGATGTTCGTGGAAGTCAAAGACCCTGATGATAAGGTGAAGCAGCGTCTAACGGACCCAAACCGCTGATGGTGTCGGTCAGGATTTAACCGCAGGTGTTTGTGTTTTTTTCTGTTTCTTGCAGGTGATTCTGTCTCGACAGTACGGCTCTGAAGGACGCTTCACCTTCACGTCGCATACGCCTGGAGAGCACCAGATCTGCCTCCACTCCAACTCCTCCAAGTTCTCCCTGTTCGCTGGAGGCATGTTGGTGAGTGATGACGGACTACAGCAGTGTCACCTGGAACCGGGTTTATTTACGGATCTGTGGAGAAACACTGAAACACATCACTGAGTCTCATTGAGTCTGTTTACATGACCATTAAAATCCAATAACTGTCAGAATCAGATAATTATATTTATTATGTAATTATATATATTTATATCATACAGTTCATCTCTGACAGTTT
This sequence comes from Sphaeramia orbicularis, assembly GCF_902148855.1. Lineage (NCBI taxonomy): Eukaryota > Metazoa > Chordata > Actinopteri > Kurtiformes > Apogonidae > Sphaeramia > Sphaeramia orbicularis. Next base: position 3,381,904 of record NC_043966.1, read on the forward strand.
GCACAGTTACCCATACATTACACATTTATGTAAATATATTTTTTCTCTTAATAATAGTAGTTTAGATTTTTTATATTTTGTGCTCATTCTGTTTTGCATCCCATTCTTAAATGCCGCTATGTTTTGTTTGTTTTAATTTCCTACTTAAATTATTCTGTTTTTGCACATCCTAAATTCTCTTGGTGTTCATTATGGACGGCAAAGTCAGATTTTCATTGTACAGGGAAACCTGTTCCTTTGACTGAGCACATGACAATAAAACGCTTTGAATCTTTGAATGTAAACCTGAGCTCTTTGTGTTCTGTGTGTGTGCAGAGGGTTCACCTGGACATCCAGGTGGGAGAACACGCCAACAACTACGCCGAGATCGCTGCCAAAGACAAACTGACGGAGCTGCAGCTGAGAGTCCGTCAGCTGGTGGAGCAGGTGGACCAGATCCAGAAGGAGCAGAACTACCAGAGGGTCAGTGGGTTCTGGTGTCGCATCAGGCTGCAACATGTCTGAACACATGGAAAAGAGTAGAAAGTTTATGTCGATGATCTCACAAAGTGTCATTATGCACATTTACAGTTGTTTTTATAGTAAATATGATAAAAACTCAAGTTATTTAAAAAAAAAAAAATCTCTAACTCTCTTTTTTTAAGTGTTTATTACATATAATAATAATAATTCAGTCCTGCGATGAACTGGTGACATGTCCAGGGTGTACCCCTCCTTCACCTAAAAGTAGCTGGGATAGGCTCCAGGTAACCCCGTGACCCTAGTGAGGACAAAGCAGGTTCAGAAAATGAATGAAGAATGATAATATGGAATGGACACATATTGAAAATTAAATTCTGCCTAAAAAAAGGTGCAAAAGATTTAGCAAATAAGACATTTTCTGACACTTTAATTGGAAAAACAACACAAACTAGAAGCACTCGGGGAGCGCAGACCTCCGCCAAGGCAGATCAGTGGGCCCCCGTGGCCCCCCCACCCCCGATCACCACCAAAATTTAATCATTTGTTCTTTGTGCCAGTATCAACATTTCCTGAAATTTTCATCCAAATCTGTCCATAACTTTTTGAGTTATGTTGCAGACAAACAAACAGACAAACCAATGCTGACAAAAACATAACCTCGTTGGCGGAGGTAATGAACTTATGTGGCCTGTTTTACTGGGAGGCCTTATAGCAGGGGTGTCAAACATACGACCATTTTCAGAAAAATCTTGGTTTCCACAGCGCCATATGTCTACACCGTCAGGAGTATGACAAGCCTGTAGATGGTGGTGTGGTGAGAACATGGAGCACTTTTAAAGGGCTCACATTTGTCTAAACTCACTGTTCTTAGTCTGTGCTTCATTTCTTTGTGTATTTGGACCCTAATAGTTCAGACAGTTGGAATTTGAACCCTCCAGCTGCTACAAAACTAGCTTTAGATTCATTCTGGCAAAAATCCAGTGGATTTCACATCCTGTTTGAATTCCTGCTTAATTTGTTACGTTTTATAACTAGTTGCGTCTCCACATTTGCTCATATCAGGTCCAGACTTCAGTCCAACATTTCTCCAGTTTTTCTCCATAATTGTTTGTCGTCATCAGCGGTTGTAGTCCAGACTGAAAATCTGTCCAAACTTGGAGCCCATTACCTCAAATGTTCAGTTGTTGGTTGAACAGGACAGAGCAGCACAGCCAATAACCTGGAGGGGGCGGGGCCTGAAGTGTCTCATGTGCATTTAAAGGGCCAGCGCTCCAAACCACCTTTCTGGTGTCATTCCTCAGAAATAGGGTTGAAGATGGACCTGTGGAGTTGAATGAATGAAGAATTCAGAGCCAAGCAGAGCATTTAGAATTTATGGAGACCACAGAGAAATGAGGGAAAAGGAAGAATAACTTGTAAAAAAGACAAATATCACTGCTTTAACCAATCAGAATCCGGAAAAGAATTACAACAAAATGTTACTTCTGTTACTTCCGTTAATCACACATGACACAGATGTATTTCCGTTGAAAACTGTGACGTCTGTGTGAGATCTCTGTTTCCTTCTGTTTACACACAAATGCAAAAATGGAGATATGCTGAAATCTTCACTTTGGCCTGAGTTTTTACAGGGTTCCCACAGGGTCTTAAAAAGTCTTAAACAACTTGAATTTACAAATCTGCATTTAATACCTTAAAAAAATATTTAAACAGTGTTAAATTTGATATGGTGGGTCTTAAATTATGTTGACATGAGCTTGTTGGCTTTATTGTGTTTAAATGTGTCTGTTAAATGTCAAAGCTGCAAAGAAGGTAGCGTTCGTCAACTCAGTTCCAACCTGACAGTTTATACTGAAATTAAGAACCGATGATCGCTAACTTTGCAGAACATTCAGCCCAACACACACGCAGCCGTTACTCTAGCAGCATTTACCTGAGAAAACTGACTTCAGGAAGGTTTAGTGAAAAGTAAGCATGAGGAAGTGCATATTTAATAACACCTGGTTGGAGAAAAGATCATTCTGGACCTGGCTCACATGAGCTTTCCTAAATTCTAGGAGTCACAAACTTTCGTCCGTAGAGCCATGAAATAGGGTGTGAAATGGGGTTTAAATTTTGTTCTAAGTAGTCTTAGAAAGGACTTAAAAAGACTTCAATTTAACCGGAACAAACCTGTAAGAACCCTGTTTTAGAAACCATCGTTTTTAGTGGGCGTGGCCACCGTTGACTATGTGTAAACGCAGTCTGATCCTCTGCTGTCTGTGGTGTTAGATGGTTACACAGAGTCGATCCACAGTGTTGAGCGCCCCCTGCTGTCTGTGTTTCCTCCCTCAGTATCGTGAGGAGCGTTTCCGTCAGACCAGTGAAAGCACCAACCAGAGGGTCCTGTGGTGGTCCATCGTCCAGACCCTCATCCTGGTGGCCATCGGCATCTGGCAGATGAGGCACCTCAAGAGCTTCTTCGAGGCCAAGAAACTGGTGTAGAACTCCCACAATCCCACAGCTCGGTGTGTGTGTGTGTGTGTGTGTGTGTGTGTGTGTGTGTGTGTGTGTGTGTGTGTGTGTGTGTGTGTGTGGGTGTGTGTGTGTGGGTGTGGGTGTGTGTGTGTGGGTGTGTGTTCTCTACTGATCGATGCAGTAACTGAGCGACGAAGATCGACTCCGTCAGACAAAAAAAAAAAGAAAAAACTGCCAAGAGGACGAGACGCAGAGAAACGGATCTGCACGACCGGGTTTGAAGACGTTTATTCTGGAGGTTTTCCACCATCAGACCCCCCCCACCCCCCTCCCATTCAGTCGAATATCAGGGAAAACATGTGGCTCTGTGTTTGTCGGTCCTCTGATGGTTCATGTACGTCCTCACGGGCAGATCCAGGTCCTTTGTCTATTCATTATTTTGCCCTTTTTCTTCTTTTGGTTTTGACATGATGTGTTACTGGCCACTGGAGTTCAGTTTTTATATATTATTTGACCGTTTTAAACCAATGCAGTTCAGTTGAGAAGTGGCGACGTTTCTTTTACGAGTTTGTGAAAAATCCAAACTGTGTGTCTTTTATAATCATCAGTAAATAGAAGGTTAGTGTCGGAAACTGTCACATGAAGGGGTAAATCACACGCGGAATGCAGAATAAATCCGATCTGCAGAGGGAAACAAATCAACGTCTGGCTTTTCTCTCTGTCCTGAAGATTTATTAGTGTTTTTTTGGTTGTTGTTGCTTTTTTTCTGGGTTTTATCTGAATCATCGGGGGCTTGGATTTATTATTTTTTAGACTCTTTCTCTGTGAAATCTGTCTAAAATTGCACTCGAAATAAAGTTTGGTCACATTGGGTTTGAAGGGTAAAAGTGAGTAATAAAGTCTTTTTAATAAACTGTGACTATTATACAACAGAGTATTTTACATAAGTGCGTTTTGTCTGCAGAGGAATGGAATAAAATGAAAACTAATTCCATGGGAAATGGAAAGTGTACTTTTTAATCCACTGAGTAGATTTTCATCATGTTACAGACATAGATTTATGTGTTTTTTTTAATGGATATGTGAAGATTTGACCCTAAATAAGATTAAAATTACATCTCATCATGTAATATTTTACTAACAAAATTATTTTTTTTCGGAAGTCGTTCATTTATAAAGAATTTCTTATAATTTGTCAATTTAATATTAGAAATTAAAACTATGGAAGAGGATTAGAGCCACTGGAAATAAATTGAGGTCCAATATTTTTATTATGAGAAAAAAGTCAGAATTCTGAAATTAAAGTCGGAAATCTGAGGAAAAAAACTCAATTCTGAGGAAAAAATGTCAGAATTCTGAGTGAATTCAGAATTTCCAGTGACCTGAATCCTCTTGCGTATAATCTCATTGTGTGTGGGTTATTTAATTTATTTGATTTAATTCTATGATAAAATTGCCGAGTGTCTAAATGTTTAGTTAACGACAGAATATTTTACATAAATGCGTTTCGTCTGCAGAGGAATAGAATAAAATAAAACTAATTCCATGGAAAATGGAAGGTGTAGTTTTTAATTCACTGAGCAGATTTTCATCATGTTACAGTAAAATTATACTTTTTTTTTTTTTTTTTATGGATTCGTTAAGATTTGACCCTAAATAAGATTAAAATTAAATCTCATCCCATAATATTTTACTAACAAAATGATTTATCACAGAAGTCGTTCATGGATAAAGAGTTTGTAATAATTTGCTGATTTAATGTAAGAACTTAAATCTATGGAAGAGGACTAGGGCCACTGAAACAAAACATTTAATTAAGGTCCAAGATTTTTTATTCTTATTATGAGAAAAAAGTCAGAATTCTGAGAAAAAAAAAGTCAGAATTCTGAGTTTAAAATCAGAATTCTGACTTTTCTCTCAGAATAATAATTTAAAAAATTCATTGGACCTTTTTTTTTCCAGTGGCATGAATCCTCTTCCATATAATCTCATTGTGTGTGGAGTATTTAATTGCTTTTATATAATTTTATGATAAAATTGCAGTGTCTAAATGTTTTGTTAATTCAGAATAATTTTCAGTTTTAAAGAAAATCCTAAGTGATAAAATCTGCCGAGTCTGAAATAAAACTGATAGATGTGAAAGAATTCATCCTCAAATTCACATTTACTTCTATACTCTTTATTAAATGTAAGTTTTAACCTTCTGGTATCCATATGTGGTTTGCACACTTTTCAACCTTTTTCTCCCAGAGTTGTTGGATTTGTTGTCAAACTGGTGGTTCTCGGCCTAAAGGACTAAACCTTTCCTTTAAAATGTTTTTGGGTCAAATCCAGATTACATCCATCTGTATAATCTTTAATACACCGGTAGTTAACGCTTTATTTTTTTGTGATATTTTGCAATTTTTGTCAAATTTTCAGGTTTCAGGTTGAAAATGTGCGTAAAATCAGCTGATAAAAACACCTTTATTCAAACCAATGTATTTTTTTCACAATAACAAAGAAGAAAATTGGTAAATCCTTCACATTTTGTACTGTTAACATTCTGGTATCCAGGTGAGCATATTATGCACACTTTGCACTTCATGGGATAAAAGGTCATTATTTTTCACCATTTGCATCAGGTCAGAATTCTAAAGTTGATTTTTTAAAAGTCAGAACTCAAAGCAAAATCTGACCATGAACAGAAAATGAGAAAACAGAAGACAGAAACTTTATGGATCCTAAAGGAAATTCAATTATTCAGCTGGTCAGTCGACAACACCACACCTTTATATATAATAATTACGTATAAATACATTTCAAACTTTCCAAAATCCTGGAGAAAACATAGGCAGTGTTGTCATGGTGACACGATTAACCATAAATGGCTGCATAGTGCCCCCTGTGGATAAACATACACTACAAACAAAAATTTAAGGATATTTCTTTTTTTTTTTTGTCTTTTTTTTTTTTTTTTTTTGTCATTTTTGCCATTTGTAAATAAAACTATGTCTGGTCATTAAAAAAATGTGTTTCAATTCAATTCACACAAAAAAAGTATAAAGCGCTGTGCAAGAATCCCAACTGAAAAAAAAAAGCCCAAAAAATTGAAAATACCCTTAACTTTTTGTTTGTAGTGTATGACATTTAGCAGATCAACAAAAAATAGAATAGAAGGATTTTATGAGATTTTTTTTTTTTTTTTTTTGTTGCATTTTTGTAAATTGCTGATCATAAAAGAAACAGTTAACAATATACAAATATAAAAAGAGGGGAATTTCTAAATTTATTTAAATTAAATATAAATAGAGACAGATATGTTCTCATCAGCCCTGGATAGAAAACTCACACACTTTCCTTCAGTAAAAATGCACATGCACACTTTAAATATTAAAATACAAGTAAAGCCAGGCCCTTCAAACCTTGTACAAATGGAAAAAGTTCCTGTCCGTGTTTGATTATTAGGTGTTTTGGATGAATTTTTCCCTTCTGCTCATGTTGCAGATTGAGCTCATTTGAATGACTTTAAAAAAATCTTAGTGGTTAAATATATGGAAAAATCATCATATATTTGTGTGTTGCACGTGTTGTGGGAACCGTGTATTTCTAAAAAATAATCAGATTTTACAACTAATCTAAGAGTTTCTTCAGCTTCAGAATAAACTCAGCTTAAACTTTATCCACTCGTTTAACATCCAGCATTGACATATTTATGGATTTTTCACTGGACAGAAAATAAAACTGCAACCTGACAGGAACCAGGAAAGAAAGAGTAAATTAGTGTAAAATGTGACATTAAACAGCCTCAATATAAAACTTCAACTCCGTATATTAGAGACAAATGGAAAAAAGAACTGTTGGTAGAATTAAGTGAAAATACATGGTATGAAATGTGTGAAAGTCAAGTGACTACATCTAATTCCAGAAGTTGGAAAATATTTTGTTGGAAAAACATAATGAGATTTTTTTTTTTCTAACACTGAAGATCCAAAAGGCTTCACTGTCGTTACCTCAGCCCTAATGGAGGGTGTGAAGGTGAGCAGGACGTGGGTCATGTGCATGTTTTTGGGCAGTGCACAAAACTTTCCCAATATTGGAATAATATCAGCGAAGAACTTGGAAAAATATTGGGATACGAACTACCAAGGACATGTTCTATGTTCTATTTGGGTCATTTGACAGGTAAAGACAAACCAAGTAAGGATAAATATTTGATTAAAATCCTCTTGGCCATCACACCAAAATGGTGTAAAGAGGACACCCCCCCCCTTCCCTAAATAAGTGGACAGACATTGTGGAAGAAATTCACAATGTGGAGAGACTTACATGTACGTATCATAAGACTACAGCAAGAAACATGTGAAGACTGATGGAAAAAATGGACAATATACAGGACGACAACCGACACTATGTTCTAAATGTTTGTGTCGGAAATTTTCAAAAATGAAACAATAAAATATAAGTTAAAAAAAAAAATCAACTCAATATGAAGAACTATCCAAAGGAGTGCTGGTATCGAACAGCAGAGGGCAGCTGTGTATCTGCTGAGTGTCTAAATTGAAGAAGAAGAACACGGGGGAAATTTGTAGGAACCTTTATTCTGTTCCGCCCTCGTTCCCACCCGGACACATTTCCGCGTCGGACAGTATTACAATCGGCTTCTGTTAGATTTTCCAATTTAACTATCGTGTATTTTTCTGTCAGTTGAAGCTTGTATTGCTGACATTTCAGTTTTACAAATGTGAAACGCTAATGGTCGGTCGGCGGGAAGCCTGTCGCGGCGAAAATGAGCGAATTTAACCCGTAAAAGTTGTTTTTGAAGCCGCAGCAGTGGTTTGTATGAGCCGCTACATGCTACGTGTACAGTAGCCGCTAGCTAACGGACGGACGGACTGACAGACAGACAGACATGGACACGACACCAACCGGCTAAAAGCATGGGTTTTAACTTTTTATTTTGACTATTAACTTTTCGCCAAATATTTAACCGCTTTAAACATGCGCTGTCGGAGGCTTTCAGTTAGCATGGCGGCTAATTTAGCTGTAAAAACGAGAAATTAGCTCCGTTATGGACGATCCACGGAGATTTGTGTGAAAGAGTCGTTTATTTTTTATGAGTTTGAGCCTCTGAGTTTTAAAACCAGACGATTATCTTGGCATTAAAGTTCATAAAGATGATGTATTCATCGAGGAGAAAGCCTGTCCTCTATTTTAAAGAGGATAGAAGGTAAGCAGCATGTTTCTTTAGTGTTTAGTGATGGTCATTAATAAAGATTGATGCACCTTTTATTTTATTAAATCAGGCTTTTTGTATGTGAGTAAATTATAAATAACCAAGATAGATGAAAAATTAAAAAAAACAAGGACATTTGTTGAAGTAAACCACTCTTTCTTGGCTTTTGAAGAACTAAGACCTCCACAGTTTTTCAGCCACAGAAGTGAGTAACTTTAATGAACCTGCAGGTTTGTGTGAATTAAAACTAAATGAGTGGATCCCAGTGTTTTCAAGGCTGCATGGTGTGACCACTGCTTCCTGACAGGATTTATTTAACCCTTTAACCTCTGATTCCAGGTAAAGGTGCTGCTGTGAGTATGTGCTTGTGTTCCTTTTCTTCAGTGGTTTTGTTTTACTGTGTTTTAGGGTCAAAACAAGTGGAAGAACTGAAAAAAGACAAAGAGAGGAATTGAAATTTGACAGAATGTTCATCATTAAGACATTCAGGATGTTGAATGTGACCTGGAACACACTGAACAACAACAAGGATTTAAATTTGGGCCCAGAATTTTTTATTTTATTTTATTTTTTTTTAAGTTTTGGTCCTTTTTAAAAAAAAAAAAAAAAAAAAAAAAAAAATCAGTCCAGCTGCTTTTGACACCTGGTTGAACTCCAAAAAAACAGTTTCATGGTCAAAACTCATTAAAAACTGTAAAAAAAAAAAAAAAAAAAAAAAAAATTAATAAGAATAAGAATAATGGAAAATCACCACTGGAAACAACAGGAAGAACAAAAAATCACAAGGAAAATAGTGTTTAAAAAAGAAAAAGCGCAAACTGTCTATTTTTATAGTGAGTTGGTCTCACTCACTGCTCTGTGTTTTACCCTCCATTCCACAGGTGGTGGGGGGTGAACTGAGCATGCTCAGATGTCTATGAAAAGAACAAGGTCTATTCTATTTACACATTTGGAAATTTTTCCTATTGAGGAAATGGTTGAATTTGTATGAATGTTTAGATAAATCCTACATTCAGAACGCTCAGCACAGACACGTCAGGGGTTAAAGGGTTAAATTAGTAAAGCTTTAGTGAATTAAATACCCAAAAATAATTGAATTCCAGTAGATGCTGCATAAATGTTCAGTGCTGTCTGTAGTGTATCTGGTTTCTGGGCCACGGGTGCACTCATGTATTGATCAGACATCAGCTGATATCAGTAAATATCAGTTATCAACATATCAGATGTGTTTCCATCGGTGTTAGCGTCAGATATTCATGTGTTATGTTATATTAATACATAGTCAACCCTCAGGCCAGTTTTGTCTCAGTTTCTCAAACATATGACCCATTGGCCTAAACCGTCCCCCCATAGGGTCCAATCTGGCCCATGGGATGAATTTGTTAAATGCAAAAATGACACTGAAGATATTAACAATCAACGATGTCACCTACAGTTTAATATGATGGAAAAGTAGATGAGACCAGTAAAATAATGGCATAATAACCTGTAAATAATGACAACTACAAGTTTTTCTTAAGTGTAAAAATAGTAAAATTACTTAAAAATGTTTATATTTACAAACTATCCTTTCACAAAAAATGTGAATAATCTAAAACCACAAACAACCTGAACGTTCTTAAGAAAAAAAAAAAGTAAATTTTACCAATATTCTACCTGTTATTAAATGTTTTGTGTATTTGTAGAGCCACTGTGATTGCACTTTTACTTTTTTTTACTGGAAAACAAAGGAAAATATGTGAGTTATATTAGTTAAGTGTGCTTATTTTTCTTAAGAAATTTCAGACTGTATAATGGTTGTTCAGGTTATTCATATTTTCATAATGTAATTTTACTTTTTCACTCAAAAAATGTGGTTTATTATTCATAGTTTGTTTTTATTTTACTGGTCTGATCCACTTGAGATCATATTGGGCTGAATGCGGAACCTGAAATAACACTAATACTAACAGTTTTGTGGTCATATTTGACCCTAACCTTTGACCTCTGGCTGTTTTCCTGCAGGTTTCTGTCTGGTAAATGCACCGTCTATAAGCTGTTCGGCCTCTGCATGGTGCTCGTCCTCATCTCTCTTATGTGGCTGCAGCTCAGTTGTTCAGGGGACATGTCAGCGGCGACAGAGGAAGCCCGTCGCTCATCTGAGCAGCAGCCGCCGCCACCGTGCCCCGCTGACACTCAGGCGTCTGCGGCCGACGACCCCTCCTGGGGTCCTCACAAACTGGCACTCATCATACCCTTCAGAGAGCGCTTCGAGGAGCTCCTGACGTTCGTTCCCTTCATGCACACGTTCCTCAACAAGAAGAAGATTCGACACAAGATCCTGGTGATCAACCAGGTGGATCACTACAGGTCAGACCATGTTACACTTCCTGTAAAGGAATGGGTTTGGATTTTAGGCTAAAAACACTATTTTAAGACGTTAAGAAGTCTTAGGTTTAGACTCTTCAGCCTGTGTCACCGTGGTAATGCTACACAACACTTGTACCAATACCAGAATCAGAATACTTTGTCAATCTGAGGGGGAATGCCACTCCATCCAAGTATAATAAAAAGTAGCAGGAGAGAAGTTTTCAGTTTTACAGTAAAAGAAAAAAATAAAATAAAATAAAATAAAATAAATAAATATATATATATATATATATATATATATATATATATATACACACACACACACACACACATACACTGAACAAAAATATAAACGCACGACTTTTGTTTTTGCTCCCATTTTTCATGAGCTTAACTCAAAGATCTAAAACTTTTTCTATGTACACAAAAGGCCTATTTCTCTCAAATATTGTTCATAAATTTGTCTAAATCTGTGTTAGTGAGCACTTCTCCTTTGTCCTTTGCTGAGATAATCCATCCACCTCACAGGTGTGGCATATCAAGATGCTGATTAGACAGCAGGATTATTGCACAGGTGTGACTTGGGCTGGCCACAATAAAAGGCCACTCTAAAATGTGCAGTTTTACTGTATTGGGGGGTCCAGGGGGGTCAGAAAACCAGTCAGTTTTGTGACCACCATGGTGTGACCACCATTTTCCTCGCACAGTCTTCTTCATGAATTCTCTGAAACAGCTTTGGAGATGGCTTATGGTAGAGAAATGAACATTCAATTCACAGGCAAAAGCTCTGGTGGAGATTCCTGAAGTCAGCATGACCAGTGCATATTCCCTCAAAACTTGTGACATCTGTGGTATTGTGCTGTGTGATAAAACTGCACATTTTGGAGTGGCCTTTTATTGTGGCCAGCCTAAGGCACACCTGTGCAAAAATCAAGCTGTCTAATCAGCATCTTGATATGCCACACCTGTGAGATGGATGGATTATCTCAGCAAAGAAGAAGTGTTCACTAACACAAATTTAGACAGATTTGTGAACAATATTTGAGAGAAATAAACCTTGTGTGTACACAGAAAAAGTTTTAGATCTTTGAGTTCAGCTCATGAAAAATGGGAGCAAAAACAAAAGTGGTGCGTTTATATTTTTGTTCAGTGTATGTGTGTATGTATGTATATATATATATATATATATATAATGCTCTAAACATACCAACATATATATAGTCACTATTAAGACACAAAATTAGAGCAGCAATTTGTAGAATATGTACTGGACAATATATTATCAATATGATAATTAAAGAAATATATATAAATAAGTGTATAAAAATGTAGTTGTGTGGAGGTCCACCTTCTGTCCACATATTGATAATTCAACAGTCTGATGGCCTCAGGCAGGAATGATGTGGTTCACTTCTGCATTTGGGTGGAATCAGTCTGTCCTTGAACATGTGGAGTTTTCCAATATTGTTTTGATTTTGGACAACATTCACCTCTGACACCACCGTCACAGATTCCAACTCCATCCTCACAACATTATATAGCCTGAATACAGGTTTGAAAGACTGGAAATAACAATAAATAAATGAAAACAGCCAATCATTTAAATTCAAAGCATTTTGTCGTCATGTGTTGAGTAAAGAAACCGGTTTCCTCATACAGTGGAAAGGTTCCTCTGAGCATAAAATATAAAAAATATGAACTACTATTATTAAGAGAAAATATATATATATATATTTACATAAATGTGTGAAGTATGAGTAATTGTACAAACTGTCAGAGATGAACAGTCTGATAAATGTGTAATTATTGAGGAGAAGATGCATAAACAGTATCACAGTTGAAAGTGTAAACTCTGTAAACAGTTAGTTTGGCTGTTGGTGTCGACTCTCATCAGCAAACAATAATAATAACAGAAGTTTGAAATTTTAATTTCACTTTAAAACCCGACCAATGGCCCTCAGGTTTCTGTCGTATTTAGAAAAAACCTGCCAGTGTCTGAAAATATTTATGTAACCGGACTTGATATTGTCCAGGTTCAACCGAGCATCTCTGATCAACGTGGGTTTCCTGGAGAGCGGTAACGACACAGACTACCTGGCCATGCACGACGTGGACCTGCTGCCCCTGAACGATGCCCTGGACTACGGCTTCCCCGAGGACGGCCCCTTCCACGTGGCATCGCCAGAGCTGCACCCGCTCTACCACTACAAGACGTACGTGGGCGGGATCCTGCTGCTCACCAAGAAGCACTACCACATGGTACGAGTCCAGGTCCAGGGAGTCCAGGTCCAGGGAGTCCAGGTCCAGGGAGTCCAGGTCCAGGGAGTCCAGGTCCAGGGAGTCCAGGTCCAGGGAGTCCAGAGGGGAACGCAAAAAAACAGATAGAAACATGAGGCAAAAAGTAATGAACAGAACCAACATTAACCCCGTCTCAGAATGGGACAAAACAGGATTAGATTAGATTGGATTAGATAAAATTAGATTAGATAAAACTAGATTGGATTGTATGAGATTTGATTAGATTAGAGTAGATTGGATTAGTTTGGATTGGGTTATTTAAAATTGGGTCAGATTAGATTAGACTAGATTGGGTTGGTTTAGATAGGATTACATTAGACTAGAATAGAGTAGACCAGATTAGATTAGACTAGATTGGATTAGATTACATTAGATTGAAACAGATTAGATTAGATTAGATTAGTTTAGATGCACCTTGTACCTCTCATCGTCTAAAAGTACTTTTTAGGAGTATATTTCACTGAACCTTGTTATTTGTGAACATGCTCAGTTCGAGTCAGTTTCAGTCTAATCTGACAGAAACTCTGTCGTCCAGTTTGTTGCCTGTAAAACAGATGCTGAATGTGTTTAACTCGTGTGTGTTTTTTCAGTGTAATGGGATGTCAAACCGGTTCTGGGGCTGGGGTCGAGAAGACGACGAGTTCTACAGACGGCTGAGGAAAGCAGAACTACAGGTAAAAATAATAATGAACAAATGAATCTGAAACTGTGGAAATGATGGTTCATGTCAGAAAAACATTAAATCATTCACCAGCTGAACTGCAGCTCATCAAATGTTGGTGTTTTTGACAGAAATTAACTGATTCAGTTCAGTTTTACATAAACTAAAGACACTGTTTCCTCTTCAGTAATGACTATTATCTGATTGAAGTGATGTTTTTTTCTTCCGTTCATTTCTGCTGTTTCTTTTTTTTCTTTTTACAGCTGTTCAGACCGAGTGGAATCACCACAGGATATAAAACCTTCCTTCACATCCACGACCCGGCCTGGAGGAAGAGAGACCAGAAGAGAGTGGCTGCCCAGAAACAGGTACGGGAGTAGTGACACCGACCAATCAGAAACAGGTACGGGAGTAATGACACCGACCAATCAGAAACAGGTACGGGAGTAATGACACCGACCAATCAGAAACAGGTACGGGAGTAATGACACCGACCAATCAGCCAATCAGAAGTAATGATGGCAAACTGATGCTGATGTAATGAACTAATGATGATATGAGCAGATGTGGTTCCAGGGGATGAGATGATGTGAAAACACAGACCATGTGTTAAACAGGATTATAATCAATAAATCTGATCAGATGTGAGTTTCCTGGGTGGAAAACATTCAGACCATGAATCTCATTGATCAGTCCAGTGGTTTATGTAATGACATGAGGTGATGATGTCACTGATCCAGTATCGGTCTCTGATGTGGTTCAGTCTTCGGGTGTTTGATTGACATGACCGATCCACGTATTGATCCAGAATCCGTAAAGTGACAGTAAACATGAGTTAGTATGAACTCATGTCCTCAGAACATCAGCAGTGTTTCCTTCCACTGGTTTTAGTCAGATATTGAACGTAAACATCTGTTAGGCAGCGTTAAACCCTGGTCTGTCGATAATGACTACTTGATCAAGGAACTCCACCCATTGTTCACTCCAAGAAGGTCATGTGACACCATAGTAACGTTACCTCATTGTTGTAAGTGTAACAAGGCAATGTGATTGTGGCCATAGCAGTGTGATTGTGAGGCTATTGTATTCCAAAATTACAAATATCCCCCAAAATATTGGTCCTATCAACTTACTGTTTTTACTAGTCTGTTCACTGACCATAAATATGACAAACTGCAGCAGTCAGCTCTGTACAGAGTTAGTGTGATGCCCCAGACACACACACACACACACACACAGAGAGTCCACTTCTCTTTTTATAATATTATGTTTAGTCAGTCTATTTTGCATTGTTGTTTCTGTGTTAAAATGCAAAAATGTCCAATGAAAGGACACTTTAAAAAAAACAAAACAGAGTGAATATGTGAAAACATTGACCCATGGTTAATGTGACCCCGCCCCTTGCCCCTCGCCCCGCCCCACCCCGCCCCGCCCCGCCCCATCCCATTCTCCCTGTAGGAGCAGTTTAAGGTGGACCCGGAGGGGGGGCTGACCAACCTCCACTACCAGGTGGAGTCTCGTCATGAACTGAGCATCAGCGGTGCCCCCTGCACCGTCATCAACACCAAACTGGAGTGTGACCAGGACCAGACGCCCTGGTGTCTGCTGGGCTAGGGGACCCCCCGCCCCCCCCCACACCCACCTGGACATGGGTTTAGATTTACAGACACTGGTACAAAGTCAACATGGACCATTTGACTCAGTGATGAAACTCCAGCTGGATCAGACCTGGACTCGGTACCTGCTGGCATGATGTGAACAAATTCAGTTTTTTTGTTTTTTTTTTCTGGGCTTGTGCAAATGGAGCAGAAGCAGCTGCGACAACAGCTGCCAAAAACCAGTTGTACTGTAACCAACCAACGGGATGATTTGATCTGTTTGGAGGCGAAACGGCGAACATGGACGGTTTCAGCTTTTCTGTACTTGTGTTATTATCACCACGACCTGCGACAGAAAAAACAGCAGCTGTGGATTCAGATGAAACGGTTCAGTTTGGATCTTTAACCGGATTTATTTAGTTTATCTTCACAGTGGAGAAACAGTCTGAAAAAGATTTAAAAAACATCATCATTTATGGAAAAAACAAAGATAACATGTGAAATCACACCTTTATTTTGTTATTTTTTACACCTCCACAGGTTAACAAATAATGAAGAATCACACAGAAGAAAGAAATTTGCGAAAAAAAAAAAACAATTTAAGAAACAAACAGACTTGGTTTTTGATCAAATCTGAACTTTAAAGATTAATGTCTGAAATCAGAATATTTAACATCAGCGTCTCCGTTATTAGACTTTGGAGCTGATTCATTAAAACCCGGTGTTTCCTTCTAAACGTGTCCCAGTAAAACGATGATTAAAATTGGTGTGTTTAATGGTTTTCAGACGACGGATAAATCGGATCATTCAGGTCATGTTCGTTTACAGACGTTCGTTTACAGACGTTCGTTAAAAGGAATAATTCACTGCTGCTGTTTCTGTTCTGATGATTTGTCGATTATATTTCGAGTACACAAAACTGTTCATTTCAAGGTTTTTCCACAAAAATAGATGAAAACCTTCTATTCATGTTTCATTTCCCTGATGATGCTGTTAATTTAACGTGTATTTTATTTTTTACCTTATTTCCTTTCAACAAACACAATTTAAGGCGTATTTTTATGATTATGACTTCAGTATTTTATTATTACAAGAGACGTCTTCTGATAATTAAATCCAGATTTATTTTTTTTAAATTTTCAGTCATAATTCAGAGACGTTTCCTCCAAACCTGTTTTTCTCTCTTTCTACAACGTGAACTGAGCCAAACTGAGACAAAAACTCAACAGAAGCAGCCCAGGGCTGTCCAAGTCATGTTAGGTCAGGTTCCACATTCAGACCAAAATGATCTAAAGTCAAATAATATATGATGACAAATACAAACTTTTCTCTGTGTTTTAAAGGGAAAAAAAGTACAATTAGACTCAGTCTCAGTAAATAAAGTTACCCAGGTTTCTAGCATAAGAAAGATAAAGAATAAAATCCAAAATAGAATATACAGTCGCAGAAAAAGTTATTAGACCATCAACAGTCATCAAAAACAATGGTTCTGTAATCTAGTCCTAACTCCTGTGTGTGTCATGTGACTAAAACAGACAGAAAAGAAAACATGGAATGAATAAAAGCATGGTTTTTGTCAGTACAATGTAATAGATATTGATGGAAGAACTGAAGTGATTTTGGTTTTTATCAAGAAAACATGTTAAATGGATAAATATCAGCTCTGAAATTAAACTTCTATGAGCTATTTTTGTTTGTATCATTATATTTGTCCAAACAAATGGACCTTTAGTTGGACCAGGCATTAAAATGAACAAGAAACTGAAGAAAACAAGGGGTGGTTGAATATTTTTTTCTGTGACTGTATAAACAGTTAGTAGGATAGAATAAAACTACCATAAAAAAAATGAAGTGGCTGTTGACACAGTACTGTGGCATCTATTACCACAGAGCCAATCAGCACCCTCGTTATATCATGTCTAGACCGTCATGTACATCCCAAAAAGTACCAAGGCAATCATAAGGCGAATAGGTCGACTGGAGATACAGTGTGCTTTTAGCTCACTCGGTGATGTATCGGACTGGAACGCGGAAGAGCTAGGTTCAATTCCCATTTTGAGTTTTTTTTTTTTTTTTTTTCCTAAAGATTTTCAAACGGAACTGAGAAGTCACATGGCACACTACCACATCTATCTAACATGTAGCTCCGTCCACCTACTCCAGCCTCCAGAACAAAGAACACCCATAAAACAACATATAGAGTATTTAGAACAATTATTCCTGTTCTATAATATATACTATCACTAATTTGTTGTTTCTTCCATCAGTTGCCACAGTACTGTGGTAGAAAAATGCACAAAAGAATGAACTGAAGTATACACCATATATGACCACAGTAGTGTGGCAACAAGAGGAGAATGAGTAAAAAAAACCAAAAAAAAAGGCGAATGAGTTCATGTAACGGTATTCCTGATTAGCTCTAGTACAAACACTAACATTTGATTGGTCTGTGGTAATAGACAAACCCATATTTTGTGCCACAGTACTGTGGTAGAAGATATTACCCAAAAAAAGAAAGAAGCAAATTAAAAAATATATGTATGTATATATAAAATAAATTCTTAGTATGCACAGTAACAGTTATAGTGGTGGTGCATAAGCAGCAGCAACAGTGGAAAAAATAAGTGCAATTTTAATAATATTCTGTCTTTAGTTTATTATTAACACAGTTTACAGATCACAGTGGATCTACAAATACACAAAACATTTATTAACAGGCAGAATATTGGTAAAATTACAATGAATTATCTTTAGACATTTCAGGTTGTTCATATTTGTTTAGGTTATTCACATTTTTTGTTGAAGGATAGTTTGTAAATGTAAATATTTTTATGTAATATTTTTTTTTGCACTAAAACAAATTGAAAGTTTTATATATGTCATTATTTATAGGTTATTCTGTTATTATTTGACTGGTTCTGATTTTAGATCATATTGGTCTGAATGTGGAACCTGAACTAAAATCCTTTGAACATCTTTAATAGTTTAAATCTTCGGTGTCAGTTTTCATCCGGTGGGAGGGATCGGACTGTTTGGCAGCTGGTTTTGGCCCATGGACCGTATGTTTGACACTCCTGCTGTAGCACAGTACTGTGTGTTTAGTTAAAATGGCCAAAGCAAAAACACGACATCAGCTGAGAGAGTTTTACACAAAAGTCTGTTACACAAAAAAAGGGCAGAAAATAAAGGAGATGACGGCGTCCGTTGAAGTACGTACGAGTCTGTTGGTTCAAAGATCATGTTGTAATGATGGGATTAGTGTCAATCCTCAGATACGACCTTTGACCCTGACCTGGTCTCTGCTGCTGTTTTATGCCAGGTGGCCTCCAGAGGGCGCTGTCTCTGCAGTTTTAAAAGGCCACAACAATGTCACTGATTTTATTTTCAGCAGTACCAACGATTTGTACGATATGCAGTATTTATATAAATCTGAAGAAATACCCACATGTGTTTTTCATTCTTATGAGTGTGTGTTTAGTTTAACAGCTTCATTTTCAATATTATTTAGCCTTTATGACACTGATTAGTTGGGTTTTAAAGTAGCAATTTTATTATTATTATTAATAATATTATTAATATTATTATTAATATTTAATACAACAACCTTAAACCTCACCAATAACACACAGTCATTAAATTTAGCAGCATATTTTAATCATTTATCTAAAAGAATCTCCAGAGGTTTAAAAAGAACTCATGACCTAAATTATGTCAGTGATGGTGGGGTATTTGTTGACAGTTAATAATAAAAAAAAATTGTTTTCTGTTCATATTGTGTCCTATTTATGGTGTAACTGTAGTCATAATTCAATAATATACATTAACAATGAGAGAGACATGAATTAATATTAAAAAGCACAGATATAATATGAATAACTGACACATGCAAAAGAAAGAGGCAGAAACTGAAGATTTTTATTAATTTCATAATGTCTTTTTTTTTTTTTTTTAAATCTCTATAATGTTAGAAAAAGGTGGAAATTGTTGATTTTTTTATTCCCAAATGTCTTGTTTGATTCTCGGTGAAGGCGATGAACCAGAAATCGTAAAATATGGTCCCTTCTTAATAGGTGACTTTAATTCTCGTGTCCTAAATGCTGAGATCCTTCATGTTCATTAGTCCTGGTTTTCAGCCTCACGTGTCAAAGCATGAGTATAAATGAGCAGCTGCTGGCCACGCCCCTTTCCTGTCTGCACCATGGATACCATCATCTAGATCCGTTGTTTCAAAAGCACAACATGAATAGAGTTACATTTTACTGACTCCTTCACCATCAAAACACGTTTTTCATGTGACTTTCATTTGGGTCCATGACCTTTGACCTTGAGTGACCTTGAAGGGTCACATCCGAGGTCACCAATGTCTAGATTTCAACAGTGTTCTTCTCGGAAACTACTGGTCGGATTCATATCAAATTTTTTATGCATCTTCCTCAGGAGAATGTCTACAAAGTTTGTTCAGAGTTTTGAGAAATTTAGATTTTTGTAGTTTTTTTTTCCTCTATTCTAAATGTTCCTTTCCTTCTAATGGTCCATGTTTTGATGGTTTATATCATGTAAATGGTTCCAGATATCAGTCTAGTTACTATTGGTCACTGATAGAAGTCACATATGGACTTTCATTTGGGTCCATGACCACTGACCTTGAAAGGTGAAACCCAGACTGTAGATTTTGGCTATCCAGTTAAAAATATGTAGAACAAAAGGAAAAGAAACATGAAAAACAAGTCGTTTTTCCAAAGTCTAAATTCAACATTAGGATGAAATATACTCATATCGCCACTGGATTGATGACACAACCTTTGACCTAAGACAGGGCTGTCAAACTCATTTTCTTTCAGGTTCCACATTCAGCCTGATTTGATCTCCAGTGGGCCGAACCAGTCAAATAATAACAGAATAACCTATAAATAATGACAACTCCAAAGTTTTGTCTATGTTTTCGTGCAAAAAAACCCTCATTAAATTATGAAAATACTTACTTTTATCAAGTATCCCAAAAAAAAAAAAGTGAATAACCTGAAAAAACTGAAATTTAAATCAAAAAACTTTTTTTTAAAAATGTGTGCAATTTTAACAGTATTATTCCTCAACTTATCATTTCTACATGTGCATTATGGAACCGAACTACAAAGACACTAAACACTGAGGAACAGGAAGAAAATGGTTAAAATTGAGCTGAATTTTCTTTGGACATTTCAGGTTGTTCATATTTGTTCAGGTTATTCACATTTTATTGTTACAGGATAGTTTGTAAATGTAAATATTTCCATAATTTAATTTATTAAATATTTTTTGCACTAAAAAAAAGAAAAAAAAATGAAGTTTGTATTATTTATAGGCATAATGTAATATTATTTTTCTCACATCAAAGCAAGAAGAAAATCTGCAGTCATTCTTTTTGCCGGTTCTTCTGCTGTTATTATTTGACTGTAGATCATATTGGTTTGTATGTGGAACCACAACTAAAATGAGTTCCACAGCCTGGACTGTGGAATTTTTGCACTTTGTAAATTCATCTCACAGGCTGGATTGAAACCTTTGGCCCCCAGGCCACGTGTTTGAGAGCCCTGACCTAAGAGGATCTGACAGGTCGAGTGAATGTCTATTACTGTCTTTAAACATGCCGTTGGACTACAGGAGCCTTGGTCCTATTTTTTTATTAAAGGATAGTTTGTAAATGTAAACATTTTCATGTAATTTTGTGTTTTTACACTAAAACAAGGAGGAAAAATTATTATTATTTGTAGGTTATGATGGTATTTTACTGGTTCTGATCCACTTTAGATCATAATGGGCTGAATGTGGAACCTGCACTAACATGATTTGTCGTCTCTTCTTCAGTTTAGTTTTACTGGTTTACAAATCCTTCCCACAGCTCGTAGAACCCATAGAACTACAGCCTCTTCATTTCTCTAAGATATTCCCTCATAGATCACATTGTCGTCTGATTTTTGGGGACGAGCCAAAGTGAAAAGCAGAGACAAAGCCATAATGGGCGGCATCGACACCTTCCCTCCCTGGAAGATGTTTCCCCTCAGGGTGCAATTTTCACCTTTTGTTCAAGTTAACTGTGATGGGGAGAAAAAAAAAGACACCTTTCTGCTGCTACAAATAGAAAGCAGCAGCACTCCTGCACTGGAGCGTGGCGCTAATTCTTTAATTCCCCTCTCAGTCATTATAAAGCTTTATCTCCACAGTCATATAAGATAATGGAAAGTGTATAGTAATAAGTAGAAGAGCTGCAGTTCACACGTATTTACAGGCATCGGGGATCTGCAGCAGATGTGGCGCCAACACTTAATTTTCAGCCTTTGTTAATGAACGCGGGGGATTATGCTTCTATTATGGAGCAATTAGCAAAAAATAAAAGATAAACTACAGAGATGAGTGCATGTAATCATGTTTTAATAAAACACTAAGGGACTGAGGGCTGATTCAAACCAACTGAGTGACTTTCTGATGGAAATGAAGCGGAAACCCTGATGTTTTTTACATTGGTGATGTTTTAATTATTCCGTGGTGCGTGAAACGAGTGAGTATTGAAGAAACGTGTCATTAACAGATGTTGGCGCCTTCTGTCCGCGATGATGAAGAGTCTGAGCTCATCATCCGACAAAAAGCATTACATGTGGCTTATGTTTTATGGCTTAAAGTCAAAGCCTTTTCAACAACTTTCTGTGTTTTTATGTGTTGGATCAGGGCTGTCAAAGGCATGTTAGTTCAGGTTCCACATTCAGACCAACAGCATCAGAACCAGGAGAATAATAACAGAATGATATAGAAATAATTATCCTAATTTTTCTCTTAGTGTAAAAAAAAAAAAGTAAAATCACATTATGAAAATGTAAATAACCTGAACAACCATATGCAACCTGAAATTTAGTAAGAAAAAAAAAGTGCTGTTTACTAATATAACTACAACTCAGAAAATGAAGAGAAACTGAGCAAAATAGGAAAGAAAATGAAGAAATATACGTCACAAATAAGTAACGCTATGAACAAAAAGACCAAAATGAATAAAAAAATAAAGAAAATATTCAAGAAAATGAGCAAAAGTAAAAACAAAACTAAGCAACACAATGAGCAAAAAGAACAAAATAACGGAAAGTCAGATAGTTTTCTAGTTGTAAAGGTATTTCCTTTCTGTTGACATTATATGATACAGTTTGATATATGATTGATATTGTATTTATAGATAATGCATTGATCCTGAAGGAAATTGAGTTGTTCAGCTGGTGAATTACACAGCACCACATTCGCACAATGCAGATGCATAAAAATTTGGTAAAATTAATTAATAAATTATTTTAAAAATTAAATAAAAATATAAAAAATTAAAAAACAAATAAATAAAATGCAAAAATAGGTAAAATTAATACAAATAAAACATGATAACATATTTGTAAATAAAAGTCTACAAACTAAGACCTAATGTATTAATAAAGGATTTTCAATAATACTGGTAAAATCTTACATTATCTTTAGTCTTTAATAGACTTAAAGATGCTGGAAACCCAGACAGAACCAAAGTCATCTGAAAATGGAGAAGAGGCCTGAAGAGTGGAGTTAAAACTGAATCTAATTAAACTGAAACTAATTAAAACCGAGCCGAATTAAAACTGAGTCTATTTAAAACTGAGTTGAATTAAAACTGAGTCTATTTAAAAACCTATTGTAATTAAAACTGAGTCTAATTAAAAATGAGTCTATTAGAACTGAGTGTAATTAAACAGTTGAATTAAAACTGAGTCTATGAAAAAAAAACTATTGTGATTAAAACTGAGTTGAATTAAAACTGAGTCTATTTAAAACTGTTGAATTAAAACTGAGTCTATTTAAAACTGAGTTGAATTAAAACTGAGTCTATTTAAAACTGTTGAATTAAAACTGAGTCTATTTAAAACTGAGTTGAATTAAAACTGAGTCTATTTAAAACTGTTGAATTGAAACAGAGTCTATGTAAAAACCTCTTGTAATTAAACCGGTGTAATTCATATTGTGTCCACTGGAGGGCGCTGTGCTCTTTAAAATGAGCGGCTGTGATGCTTCAGACTCCACATCCGTTTGTCATCTGCTCTAAGATGGAACTAATAAACTGTCAAACTATTTTACAGCAGAAAAATAAACCTGGAACCTAATTATGACCAAACATTTAAGACATGCATTCATTAATTCACTGCAGCTTAAATTATTTCTTCTTATTTAGGAGTTTGATGTGCATTTAGAAGGACATCCTCCACATGTTGTTTGTTTGTTTGTTTGTGAGTGCAGTGTGTAGTGTGTTGCCGTGTCAGTGAACCTCTCGTGTCTCTGCCTCTGGCCGTCGGCGTCGTCGAGCGCTGACATTTTTGGCATAGCTGCGCTGCAGGTGAAAACACGCCGCTGTGAAATGCCGTTTAAGCTAATGGTTCACCTCCTGCAGCAATTTGTCCTGCACAACAACACATAAATTACCGTTTAGGAGATGACTGCCGGCCGCCGGGCGCTCACAGCGACCTGACTGACAGTTGGGCGCTCAATCTGCGGTTCGGGGACTCCCGGCGCTCCTCCGGGGGTTGGAGGGAGTCCCCGCCAAAACGCACACTTTGATTTACAAGAGTTTCACAATTAAAGAGCGGAATGATGGTGCAGATTTCAGCCACAAATCAATCCTGGAGGAACATGAAACCCACTGAGGATAATGAGGCCTATTCCAGT
The DNA here is from genome assembly GCF_902148855.1 of Sphaeramia orbicularis. Taxonomy (NCBI): domain Eukaryota; kingdom Metazoa; phylum Chordata; class Actinopteri; order Kurtiformes; family Apogonidae; genus Sphaeramia; species Sphaeramia orbicularis. Next base: position 3,405,644 of record NC_043966.1, read on the forward strand.
TTACACATGGAATCTGGAGGTTCTTGAATGCACCGTCTCCATGATTAGTATCAAGGCTATGCTTAAGTAAGTAATTTATTCATCCAGTTAACAAAATATGATATACACAAACATGCATAAAGTAAGAACAGCAGTGAAAAATATGTGCATAACAAGCTGTGGAGTGACTTTGTGATTAGAGATAAAGGAAAGTACAAACATAGATATATTTAAAAGCAGGTCTAAAGAATTGTTTCTAAACAGGTGTATGGAAGATGAAGGATGAAAATAGTACTGTCTCAAATACCAGGCAGGGTTCTCGGAATTAGGAGAGAGTAATTCAAATTTCAGAGATTTTAATTTGAGTGAGTGGATTAAAGTGAGGATAAATGTGAAGTCTAGATAACTGGGACTGTGAGTGTGAAATTATGGGATGGACCTTATGATGCATTTAAGTTATTCACTCCTTTGGTGAAGTTTAAGAAAAAAAAAAGTGCCTTAAGCTTAAAATTATTCAGAAATATTGAATTGAGATGGTAACTCGATAGGAAAATTCAGTGATACACGCTGAGACAAAAGACAGAGTCACTGGAGTCTGGAATCAGAAGATTTTACCTGCAAGAGTCAAGTACATACAGTGAGAAGCAGCAGTCGACTGACTAACACCAGGAAGCTGAAGATCTTATGAAAGAACATGACTAGTACCACCACTGGACCAAGTGGACAAACGGAATGACGCTGATCCAGTTCACCATTGGCTTAGGGATTCAAAACACGCTGATGCATGGGTTCAGTGACACGTTTGTTCTCTTCTCCCACCTACACTATGGCCTGATCTGCCCAAGGCAACAGGCCGATCTGGAACCATGAGACAGAAAATGTAGAGAGAGAAGAAATGGTGGACGTATCCAGGGTGCCTTCTCATAGGATGTGTCATCGACCCATCCATGACTCGTGGTCTGGACACCTGGTATTTACACAGAATAGGCTCATATCATATTTCTCTGACATAAATATTTTTTTGTTGTTGATTTTTTTATTTTTTAATTATTATGGTGTGAATGCTCGATGCTGTACACATTTAAGTTGATGTCAGTAGTGTATTCGGTGAAAAGGAGAGGCAAAAAAAAAATAAGATTTTGCTTCTAACCTTTTCCTTTTTTGGTTTTTATGTTTATTACGATTGATATACTGAGTAGAATGATTGATGTAAAACCAAAAATAAATTCATTCATTCATTCATACAGTTTAGATTTTTATATTAAACATGGGTGAAAAGGCGTAGGCAGAAGCAACAGCTTATTTATACCGACCCTATTTACAAGAGGAAAGCTGCAGAAACAAACTAGAAAAGCGCTCGGAGAGCACAGACCTCCGCCAAGACAGATCAGCCCCCCCCCATCACCACTAAAATTTAATTATTTGTTCCTTGTGCCAGTATCAACATTTCCTGAAAATTTCATCCAAATCCATCCGTAACTTTTTGAGTTATCTTCCTAACAGACAGACGGACTAACAAAAAAATCCCAAAAATGTGATTAAAGCAGCCATTTTCAAGCAAACATGTAGATTTTTTAAGATTTGGCTCGTATTGTTTAAGTTTTTGTTTAATTTTATAGCTGATTTTAACCCATTGACTGACAAAAACTATTTTTTGTTTGTCTGTTAGCAGGATAACTCAGAAAGTTATGGACAGATTTGGATGAAATTTTCAGGAAATGTTGATACCGGCACAAGGAACAAAGGATTAAATTTTGGTGGTGATCAGGGGTGGGGGGGGGTACACTGATCTGCATTGGTGGAGGTCTGTGCTCTCCAAGTGCTTTTCTAATTACTGACTTTCTTCTTCTCAAAAAACTTTACTTTTCTTTGTGGTATTTGTTCAGTATGGTTAATTAAGAGCGGCGCCCTCTGGTGGATTGATTGAGAAATGCTCATTCCAACACATTAAGTTTCATTAGCAGCACTTTGTTACAGGCCACCCCCCCATCCCATCACCAGCCAAATTTAACCATTTGTTCCTTGTGCCAGTATCAACATTTCCTGAAAATTTCATGAAAATCCGTCCATAACTTTTTGAGTTATCTTGCACACAGACAGACAGACAGACAGACAGACAGACAGACAGACAGACCCTGATGAAAACATAACCTCCATCGTTACACTTGGAGGTAATAATAAAAAGATGGTGCAGTTTTAAACAATAATATAAATAAAAGAGAGACAGAACAGATCCATGCACAAACTGGTGGTTGCTTACAATGACTTGGTGAGGATACTGCTGAGGTTCCAACAGACTATAGTTCCAGTTAGATGTTTGTGGACAGTGGTGTTGGATGCTGTGCGCCTGCTATAATAATAATATATATAATAACATTAAAATAATGACAACTACAAGTTTTTCCTCTTTGTTTTAGTCCAAAAAATAACTTATGAATAACTTAATAACTTAAAAACTGTGAAAATATTTACATTTACAAACTGTCCTTTCACAAAAAAGATGTGAATCACCTGAAAAATAGGAAATTTGTACTGAAAAATAAGTGGAATTTTAACGATATTATGCCTCAGCGTATGATTTCTACATGTACATTATGGGTCAGATCTACAAAAGCACATTTATAATATTCTTAGTCATTTCAGGTTGTTCATATTTGTTCAGGTTATTCACATTTTATTGTTAAAGGATAGTTTGTAAATGTAAATATTTTCTTAATGTCATATTATTTTCACGTTAACCCAAGAATAAAAATATGAGTCATTTTATTATTTATTGGTTATTGTTCTATTATTTTACTTCAGATCATATTGGTCTGAATGTGGAACCTGAACTAAAACCAGTTCTACATCCTTGACTGTTAATATCTTCAGTGTAATTTTTGAATTTGTGGCCGGATTGGAACCTTTTATCGGGCCAATTTTGGCCCGCGGGCCGCGTCTTTGACACCCCTGGTCCAAACTCTGGCACGTTTCATCAAACAGTTCATGAATCCAAACGTAAAAGAGTTAAACAACCAAAGCACTAACTGAATAAGTAGGATCTCTGCAGAACTCACATGATTATCTTAAATGGCGGTTCATTTCTGCTTTGCATGGGCCCCAAGGGATGATGGGTAATGGTAATGATGATGCTAATGACACTATCAGGACGTCCAGGAGGAATGGGACAGAGACTCTGGAGGGTTTCAGGTTTCAGAGACGCCAGAGATTAGACCACGGATTAGACACTCGGCGATCGCAACGCATTTGAACATTTATTTATATGTTCTGTACGAGTCACACAAAAGTATTCTGCACCACGACACACAGAATAAGAAATGTAAAATGAGACAAAAATGTAAAGTGTCAGAGCGAGACTAAATACATCAATAAAACCTAAAGAAACGTACATTTAAAGCAGATTTTAATGCAGTTACCTTCAGGAATGAAAGTGAAAATGGAGACGCTTGTTTTTGTATTTATCAAATAATAAATAAAATACTAATGATATATAACATTGAAAAAATAACTAAAATCTAAATAAGACAGACTAAAATGAGCAACAAAATAAACAAAAACAAAATAAGAAAAATCAACAAAATAAGTAACGAGGAAAATAAGAGACAAATTGTACAAAAAAAGATAAATAAAATGAATAATAATGAACAGAATGAATAAAAGAATTAAGAAAATATTCAAGAGAATGAACAAGAGTAAAAACAAAAACAAAACTAAGCATAATGAACAAAAAGAACAAAATAAAGGAAAGTTAGATAGATAGATAGATAGATAGATAGATAGATAGATAGATAGATAGATAGATAGATAGATAGATAGATAGATAGATAGATAGATAGAAAGAAGAAAGAAAGAAGAAGACTGAGCTGAGTGAAAATCAAAATAAGAAGCAAAATGGACAAAAATGCACAAACATAAACAGCAAAATCTGTGAAAAATGAACAAAATGAGATAAAATGAATAGAAACTGAGCAAAATAGGCAAGAAAATTAAGAAAAAACCTCATAAATAAGTAGTGCTATGAACAAAAAGACCAAAATAATGAACAAAATGAATAAAAAATAAAGATAATATCAAGAAAATGAACAAAAGTGAAAACAAAACTAAGCATAATGAACCAATAGAACAATATAATGGAAAGTCTGATAGATAGATAGATAGATAGATAGAGTAAAAAATCAAAATAAGAAGCAAAATGGACAAAAATGCACAAACACAAGCAGCAAAATCTATGAAAAATGAACAAAATGAGATAAAATGAATCGAAACTGAGTAAAATAGGCAAGAAAATGAAGAAAAAACTCATAAATAAGTGGCGCTATGAACAAAAAGACCAAAATAATGAACAGAATGACTAAAAAAATAAAGAAAATATTCCAGAAAATGAACAAAAGTAAAAACTGAAACAAAACTAAGCAACACTAACCTCTGGTATTGCTTTGGTTGAACTGATCATAAGTCGGCGTCTTTGTCTGACGTCCGTTGGACACAGTCTGTGGGGACAGACGTGAGTCGAAGCTGAATCCTGTCACATCATTTCATCACCTTTCACTTCCGTGGTTGACTTCACCAAACACTGGAGCGTCCAGACGTCTGCGGGCTTGTCCTGAGCCACACCATCTTTATACGCAAACGCTCATTTTTATCACCGGGGAGCGGAGGCCATTCACGCCGACGCCGAGGTCCTGCCGAGGCGCATCGTCAGACGGCGTGTCCGCCAACCCCCCGCCGCTTCCCCGAGGATTGGACGCATCACACACGTCAGAGGTGTGAGTTTATAATCAGCACCTGTTTGTGCGCTTTGACGGTCGGTTATTTCTGAGGAGGAGATGGAACCTGTCCCTGCAACATTATTTCACTGTTCAGATCAAACTTTCACCGCAAAGAAACTAGACACGAAGAAATAAAGAAATACAGGACAAAACAAAGAAGACGCAGAAAAACAGGAAGGGTGAGAAGAGAGGAGCGTGTCGCAGGGAAAATAACTGAATATGGAGCACAGGAATCTGAAGAGAAAGACAGAAAATTAGTCCTGACTTTAATAGAAACTAAAACAACTGAACTAAGCTCCTCCTGTTCTGTAGGTTCGTTTTTTTCTGTTTCCTCTGTAACGTAAGAAACAATTCTGTACCAGATACAACGATAAGACTGGATTTATGTTTGAATTATTTATTTTGGACCAATCAGGAAAAGAAGCCCGTTAGAACCACAGAAAATACCAAATGATACACTGTTGCACTTAAAAACCAAAGACATATTGACATATTAAAAATATGTATTTACTTATAACAGTCCATATTTTGAAGGTTTATTACATGTAAATCGTTACAGATATCAATAGAGTTACTATTGATCACTGATAGAAGTCATATATGGACTTTGGTTTAGGTCCGTAACCTCTGACCTTGGGTTATTTCTGACCAATCAGGGGCTGTTACCAATGATAAGAAGCCAATTAGAACCACAGAAAATACCAGATGATACATTGTTGCAGTTAAAAACCAAAGTCGTCGCCGTAGTTAAAGAATTCTTCCCAAAAACAGGCAGAATTTCATAGTGAATTAATTCGATGTAGTTTTCTTTGGACAATGTTTACAAAGTGTGTCCACAGTTCTGAGAAATTAATATTCCTTCATTTGTGATGAATTTTTGACATATTAAAAATATGCCTTTACTTATGACCGTCTATATTTTGATGGTTTATTACATGTTAATGATTTGACATATCAATAGAGTTACTATTGGTCACTGATAGAAGTCATAGATGGACTTTGGTTTAGGTCCGTGACTTTGACCTTAACTTATTTCTGACCAATCAGGGGCTGTTACCAATGAAAAGAAACCAAGAACCAGAACAGAAAATACCAGATGAGTTACTTTTCCACTGGACACCTGCGCAAAACTTTACCGATATTTACTAGATGTCGAGAAAACAGAAGCATGTAATGTTGGTTTTTCCATTAAATCCCAAATGCGATGATTTGTTTATTTATTATCGTGAGATGACACGAGAAGGCCTTCCATAAACATGGCAACGAACATAATATGGTGTTTATTTACAGATATATCATTATTATATATTACCCCTCTATCTCGTACTAAATTAAAAACTGAATCAGTTTCCTGGTGTGTCCACACATGCAGCGACATGTTTCTTTTAAAACTCTTCTTCTTCTCTTGTTGTAACATCCCTCAACATCCTTTTTTTTTTAAATCACGTGACTCTAGTTGCGAAAAAGGTCTTTCCATTGCAGTTTTGCATGATATACAAATTGTTACGCCTGAAAAACCCCTCTTACCAGCGCAAAAACTTTTAATCAAAAAATGAGTTTTGGCGAAATTGTTGTTTTTCCATTAGGCAAATTTTATGCACAAGTTGTATTTGCACAATTTGAGGGTCAATGGAAAAGCAACTATTGTTGCAGTTAAAAACCAAAGTTTTTGCCGTAGTTACAGAATTTTTCCAAAAAAGAGGCAGAATTTCAAAGTGAATTAATTACCTCCACCAAGGAACGGCAGAGGGTATGTTTTCATGAGGATTTGTCTGTTTGTTTGTTTGTCTGTTAGCAAGATAACTCAAAAGTTCTCAACTGATTTTGATGAAATTTTCAGGAAATGTTGATACTGGCACAAGGAACAAAGGATTAAATTTTGGTGGTGATGGGAGGGCTGATCTGCCTTGGCGGAGGTCTGTGGTCTCCGAGTGCTTTTGTAGTTCATATCTTGTTTACACTAATGCAGACATATGTTCTTTGGGACAACGTCCACAGAGTTTGTTCACAGTTTTGAGAAATTTATTTTTTTTAAGTTAAGTTTTGACAAATTTTTGAAGTATTGTAGATGTTCCTTTCCTTCCAATGGTCCATATGTTGATGGTTTCTAACATATAAATGGTTCCAGTATCAGTCTAGTTCCTACTGATCACTGATAGAAGTCATATCTGGACTGTGATTGGATGAGTTGAGTTCTACTCCAGTCAAAGTCCCGCCCACTTCTATAGTTAGGTTGATGTGCATCCAGAACCACAGGACTGGAACAGAACGAACCTGAACAACCTCACACATTCAACTGGTTCTGATCCACATAGAACAGACGCTGACGTACAGGGACACTGGGACTGTTTTATACATAGTAATCCTTTACTTCCGAGTGCTGTTAGCTAATTTCTGCGATTTCATTCACCTCATTAATTGTAGTTTCTTCTTTGATGTCCAGTGTTGCACCTGTTTACTGCTGACGTTCTAAACACATTGTGTCATGTTAAACACAATGAGAAGAATTTGAAACTGTCCTAAAGAAGCCGTAAAAGTCAAACCGAGCGTTTAACATTCTATATTTATGTCGTGTATTATTAGTTTTATTAGTTTTATTTATTATTACTTACCACGGACTGGTGTCATTAGCGTTCCTGTCGTCACATTAGCACACTCCTCTGACACACACGATGGATGGACCACATTCCCTTTGTAGAAACACTTGAGGACATTATGTTCGGCCTCATCGCTGACTGAG